>NC_081310.1:48751540-49053080 GCF_026419965.1 Kogia breviceps | reverse complement strand
AGCTATCCACCCTACGTTTGGTAGTGTATATATGTCCATGCCACTCTCTCACTTCGTCACAGCTTACCTTTTCCCCTCCCTATATCCTTAAGTCCATGCTCTAGTAGGTCTGTGTTTTATTCCCGTCCTACTCCTAGTCTCTTCACGACATTTTTTTCTTAGATTCATTACATATGTGTTAGCATACGGTATTTGTTTTTCTCCTTCTTACTTACTTCACTCTGTATGACAGACTCCAAGTCCATCCACCTCACTACAAATAACTCAGTTTCATTTCTTTTTACGGCTGAGTAATATTCCATTGTATATATGTACCACATCTGCTTTATCCATTCATCTATTGTTGGACATTTAGGTTGTTTCCATGTCCTGGCTATTGTAAATAGTGCTGCAATGAACATTGGGGTGCATGTACCATTTTGAATTATGGTTTTCTCCAGATATATGCCCAGGACTGGGATTGCTGGATCATATGGTAGGTTTATTTTCAGTTTTTTAAGGAACCTCTATACTTTCTCCATAGTGGATGTACCAGTTTACATTCCCACCAACAGTACAAGAGGGTTCCCTTTTCTCCACACCCTCTCCAGCATTTATTGTTGTAGATTTTTTGATGATGGCTATTCTGATGGTGTGAGGTGCTACCTTATTGTAGTTTTGATTTGCATTTCTCTAATAATTAGTGATGTTGAGCATCTTTTCATGTGCCTCTTGACCATCTATATGTCTTCTTTGAAGAAATGTCTTTTTAGATCTTTCGCCCATTTTTTTGTTTGGTGGTTGTTTATTTGGTATTGAGCTGCATGAGCTGTTTGTGTATTTTGGATATTTTCTCCCATTCTGAGGGCTGTCTTTTCGTTCTGTTTATAGTTTCCTGTGCAAAAGCCTTTACGTTTAATTAGGTCCCATTTGTTTATTTTTGTTTTTATTTTCATTACTCTAGGAGGTGGATTGAAAAAGATCTTGCTGCAATTTATGTCAGAGGGTGTTCTGCCTAGGTTTTCCTCTAAGAGTTTTATAGTATCTGGCCTTACATTTAGGTCTTTAATCCATTTTGAGTTTATTTTTGTGTATGGTGTTAGGGTGTGTTCTAATTTCATTCTTTTACATGTAGCTGTCCAGTTTTCCCAGCACCACTTATTGAAGGGGCTGTCTTTTCTCCATTGTATATTCTTGCTTCCTTTGTCATAGACTAGCTGACCACAGATGCATGGGTTTATCTCTGGACTTTCTATCCTGAACCATCGATCTATATTTCTGTTATTGTGCCAGTAACATACTATTTTGATTACTGTAGCTTTGTAGTATAGTTTGAAGTCAGGGAGTCTGATTCCTCCAGCTCCGTTTTTCTTTCTCAAGATTGCTTTGGCTATTTGTGGTCTTTTGTGTTTCCACACAAATTGTAAAATTTTTTGTTCTATTTCTGTGAAAAATGCCATTGGTGATTTGATAGGGATTGCATTAAATCTGTGGATCGTAAAGCTTAATTCCTGATTGGATTGAGGTGTTCAACATTTCACTGTGTCTGCCTAATATAAAAAAGAGTGAATCCATTGTTTGGGGCATAGGTGTTGTCAAGGGGGTGTATAATATCAATTTCAGTTTCTAGGATTCCATTATTTTATGATAATGCCCAGCATACAATAAAAAAAGAGACATATAAAGAAACAGAAAAATGTGGCCAATAATTGAGAGAAAAAGTAGACAACAGAAGCCGACTTATAAATAATCCATATTTGGAGTTGACAGAAAAAGACTTTAAAATAAGTATAATAAATACATTGAATAAAATAGAGGAAAAGATCAATGGGTAAAATGTTGGAGAATTTTAATATAGGATTGGAATCTAAAAATAAGATGTACATTTCTACAATTGGAAAATATAGTATCTAAAATGAAGAACTCATTGAATGAGATTAAGTAGACAGAGTAGAAGTAGACTGGACACACAGCAGAAGACAGAGATAGTAAACTCAAAGCCAGATTAATAGAAAATATCCAAACAGAATGTAAAGAACAGATCATAAGCAACTCAGGGAACACAAATAGACTAACACATATGTAATTGGAGTTCCAGAAGGAAAATAGCAATAATAGCAGAAGCAATATTTGAAGACAGAATATTTGGCTGAGAATTTTCTAAAAGTGATGAAAAATAAACTTTATTCAAAGTGCATGAACCTCAGGATACCTTTACTGACTAACCATAACCTTTCTCCAGGGCCTCCATTCTGCAGCACTTACATCTCTGCTTCTTTCATCTCTGTGAGTTACTTACTACATTCTCAGAGTTTGTTTGGAGGTTTTTCCTGAAGAATGTGCTCTGTCTCCCCAGCTTGCTTCTTAAGAACAAGGGCTATTTTTAATATTATTTATTTTATATCCTGTAATATTGATATAGTTTGCTATACAATACTTAATATACTAACAGAGTTTTTCACCTATGTAATAAAATGCCCAGCACAATTCCAAGTGATTTTTGTCATATTTATTTCTGAACACCAATAATTTATCAATCAGAGCTCAGTTTTTAAAAAATGGAAATCATATCAGCTATTTTAGTAAAGAGAATTTAACATTAAAAACTTGGCTAGAACATATTGAAGGGCTGGAAAAAAAAAAAAAAGAAAAAGGACACTGAAGTAACTGTAGGAACCCTAGGTCTGGGAAGACAAGGAAAGAGATTAGAGTTATTAGAGCCTAGAAGCTTGGAGGAGAGGTTCCATAGAACTAGGACCATCAGCACCTGAGGAGAGGGTGCCCTGAACAGCTGTGACTCACATCTCCATGGAGGGTTATCTGCCTGGCTGGTTCTGGAAGGCTGTATTTTCCAAAGATGGTTACAATACCTGACATCTCACATGCTCTTCATACAATTTGACCTTGAAACTTCATTGAGAGATGAGGTCTGTGTTTGCTCCCCTCGAATCTGGGCTGGCTTATCAGTATGGTAGTAGTTCTATGTGACTTGCAAGGCTAGATCATAAAAGGTTATACATCTTTCACTTGTATCTCTTGGGGCACTCACCTTTGAAGCCTTGAGCTGTCTGAGGTCGCCATGCTGAGAGGAAGCCCAACTAGCCTACATGGAGAGACTACACGGAGAGACCCTGAGGCTGCATGGAGACATGCCCAGCCAGCCCACAGCTGCTTCAGCACCTGGTTGTTCCAGGTCCAGCCACAATTTGACAGCAACCACATGAGACACCTGAGCCAGAACTTCCCTGTGAAGCCCTTCCTAAATTCCTGATCCATGGAAACATAAGAATTAGTAAAATAATTATTGTGGAAAGTCACTGAGTTTTGGGGTGGTTTGTTACACAGCAGTAGATAACCGGAACACTGGTACTGTTATCTCAGGAGCTCAGAGGAGCTGCCTCACAGAGCTGTAACTGAAACCTCCAACAAGGCTAGCTTTGGAAGTGCCAGAAAAAGTCTAGAAACTGAAATTAACTGCTGCTGTCAGAGTGAAAGGCCAATGTTGAGACAATATTGACAGCATTGGCAAGCAAACAGAAAGTGTCTAGTCCTTCCTTTTGGCAGAATCTAGTAGAGAGCCAGCTTGGCAAAGGAGAAATGTAGTTTTCAGAGTTCTAGCCCCAGTGCCATAAGTCAGAGTACTGATAACTATGTAAAATATGTTAGATTCTCTCTGTACATTTGACCTTAGCAAATCTATGTATCTAACATATCTTTAGCATAATTTCATACCTTATGGAAAAGGCTTCACTTAATAAAAACATGCATGCAGTCTTTGGTTTCTCTTACCACAGGTATGATCCGAAGGAGAACAAGTGGACTCGGGTGGCTTCTATGAGTACTAGGAGACTAGGCGTGGCTGTGGCTGTGTTAGGAGGGTTCTTATATGCTGTAGGTGGCTCTGATGGGACATCTCCACTCAACACAGGTTAGTCCCTTCCAAAGTCAGTCTGGTTTCCCCAAAGCAATACATTTTTCTTAGGAGAGTCCCCTTACAAAAAGTATAAAAAGTCCATGTTATCCTATCATTTATTACGAAAATTATTTTCCCTCTAGGAGAGTTCAACTGTTAGCTCTTCCTCAGCTCCTTCAGCAGTCATAGTCTACTAGTATATTCCCAAAGTATTTCTTTCTCCCTTCATTTCACAAGTTGCTAGGAATTTATAATGAATAAAACAACTATTTTCTTAATATTATTTCCCTCCCCCAACCATCTTTCCTTAAAAAACAAAATCCTCTGTATTATAATCTAAAAATAAATAATAACCATAAACTGGTTTATAGTCTAATCCTGTCATTTAAAGATAAGGAGAGATGCCACGAGTTACCTAGCTAATGAGTCGTATAGCCAGAACTAGAACTAGGTACCTTGACTCCAACACATGCCCTTTCCACCAACCATACCTAAAAGAAATCAGTCCCTGATGAGAATATAGTAGTATTGTCCAAAGGTAGATGATTCCTTCTCAGAAGCAAAAATCAGATTGCTTATTGAAAATATATGTTATCACAAAGTGAAGTAGCTATGAAGAAAACTAGAGGTGAAAGGAAATGATTGCATGGTCACTTACTGGTTTTTCTTTTCCCTGCAGTGGAGCGTTATAATCCTCAGGAAAACAGATGGCACACCATAGCCCCTATGGGGACCCGGAGGAAACATCTAGGCTGTGCAGTGTATCAGGATATGATCTATGCCGTAGGAGGTAGAGATGACACTACAGAGCTTAGCAGTGCTGAGAGATACAACCCCAGAACCAACCAGTGGTCTCCAGTGGTGGCTATGACATCCCGCCGTAGTGGAGTAAGTGCCCAGCTACTGAAAACTTTGAAAAGCAAAAGCACCAAGAGAGGGCTGTGCAGAAGGAGAAGTCTGATCTGTAAAGTATAATACAATGTGACAGTGAGGAGATGCACTGTATAGGCAAAACAACCCCTGCCACTTTTGTACTGGAAAAAAAAGTTAATTTCTTTTGACTACTATTATCTCAAGAAGTTAAATATCTTATATCCAATCATATCTTTAATTAGAGAATTATTAATGATTTATTTACTTTTATTGAAGTATAGTTGATGTATAATATTACATTAATTTCTGCTGTACAGCAAAGTGATTCAGTTATACATATATACATTCTCTTTCAATATTCTTTTCCATTATGGTTTATCACAGGATACTGAATATGATTCCCTCTGCTATACAGTAGGACCTTGTGGTTTATCCATTCTATATACAATAGTTTGCATCTTATGATTTATCTTGTAATCAGTTGCTTCTTTGAAAGGCATCTCCCTGTCTTATCTACTACCTTATCTAACTTCACTCGAATTCATTGATATCTATTGGATATATGGATTCATCCATATCTAATAGAGAGCAGTTTCTTCAGCAGGCACTGTGTTTTGGTCCCATAGGTTGGCCTGGCAGTAGTGAATGGACAGCTCATGGCTGTAGGAGGTTTTGATGGCACAACGTACTTGAAGACCATTGAAGTTTTTGATCCTGATGCCAATACATGGAGGTAACCTTTAAGCTATGTTGCAAATCACCTCACTGCTGACTTGAAAATCATGGGCTTGAGATAAAACATGACCATCAAAATCAAGATGGTCAGTACATTGAATTACCTCTTGCAGTACTTTGAAAAGGGCTCAAAGTTACCCATATTCAATGGCTTATTTTGACTTCATTGCTCTAAAGTGGCTGACATCTTAAAAAATTCCTCTCTTTGGTAACTGTCCAGTTTTATAATTAGAGATAGCAAAAACAGAAAAAACAATCTCCCCTCTAGCTCCGTCATGTTCAGCTGAGGAAACTAAAGCACTGAGAAATAAAGAGACCTGCCTAAGCAAGTTAGTGACAAAGTTAGAATTAAAACCTAGACCTTTGGCTGTCAATCTGTCATTGCAATTTTTATGCCCAGGAAAAACAAACTGCAGTTACTGTTTTAAAAATAATACTTTATTTCATTTTAAAACTGATTTTTTTTCTTGAGTATTAAAAATATTTAAATATGTTATTACTTTTTAAAGTCTAGTAAATTGTAACAGTCACTTTTAGCAAGGAGGCTACATCTTACTTAGGAGAGTTTAAGTTAAGCTGTATTTATAGGCTTAATTTTACTTGCTTTTAAATCATTAATTGTCTAACAAATCCTTCCTAAATACTTAAGTAGTTCTTATAAATTCACATAGATTGGGTGACTCTTGCATTTATTTTAAATATTCAAAAACTTTTACAAATATAGCAAAATTCTCTTAAACCTTTCAACTTAAAATCCTAAGTCTAAATCTTTGCTCAATCACACATTTTAAACTTGATTCACAAAACTTATCTGATAGATGCTCTAATATGCCAAAGTCTCTTAAACACTACAAGTTTAAAAGGTCAAATATATAGTTAATTCACATTTTCAATATAAAATATTAATAGTATGTGTTTGAGGTACTTTATATCTATACTAAAATCTATTTTAAATACTAGTGTTTTTTAAAAAAAAGGTTTTACCTTCTAAGCAGTTCCTTCTCAGTGAATTGGGCTTATTTGCCTAAACACGTCTGAGGTAACCATCTCAGTGGTTGAGGTTGCACATAAACCACAGATGTCAGTCTGGATATGGTATCTGAGGCAGAAGACATTCTGAAAGATTTTTCTCATGATCATGAAAGATAAGTTGACGTCTTTTATAGTCACTTTTATATTCCAGAAGGGGCAGTCTCGTAGTCCATTCCTGCTGCATTCTGAGTATACATTTTCTAATGTTGAGCCTGTAACTATCCACCCAGATTTTTTTCATTAGTATATAAGATTCAACTAATGAATTTACTGGGTTCTTTTTATAGTCTTCATCTCTGGGAAAGCCACAACTTTGACAGATATCTGAATGACATTCTTTGGATTCTGCATCTCTCTCATACTCTGTATGGCTCAGTGGTCACAATACTAAAGTCAGACTAATAGCACTGTAGCACTTTTTGCTTATACATCACATTTTCACAACCTTGTTCATGAAATAAAGATTTACTGAGTGCTCTAGACCCTGAGGATACAAAAGTGAACACAACAAAATTCCCTGCCCTCCTGGAGCTGACATTACAACGAGGGAGATAGTGCCATACCAGGGGTGGAAGTGCTATGGCAAATAGCAGAGAGGCAGGGAGTCCAGGGAGGATTATCCACTTTAAAAGGTGGCCCAGGGAGGCCCCACTGAAAAGGCAACATTTCAACAAAACCTAATAGAGGTTAAGGGAAAGAGAATGGCAGGTTTTCATGAATAGGAGCCTCTCACTTGTGGTGTATTTTCTTCCATATACAGCTTTCTATTTTTAGTGGGAATCTGGGTAAGCATAATTTGGGAAGACAGCCAAGTTTATTTCTGACACTTAATGACTATGATCCTATGTAAGGACTTGTTTCTCAGTAACTGTTACTAATTTATGTTAGTAATATTTGACCAAGTAATATTCATGAAATTCTTAAGGACCATCTGTTGAGGGATTACTATATAAATTTTTGTAGTTACATATCCCAAATTTAAAGCCAATTTAAAATCAATACTTAGAGTTGACAGAGGATCTAATATTCTTTTCCATGGAAATCCTTAATTTTGAAGATGACCTTGTTCACATATCACAAACTAGATGCAGACTTTATTTAATCATATCCAGCTTTGTTCCATAAAGGGTTTGAGAAGACTTCTAAGAGTACATACAAAAGGATAGAAATAAATAATAGAAGTTTAGGCAAAAGCAAAATGTGGGTGGGAAAATATTATAGCCAGGGTCAAAACTGGACACAAAAATGTAGAATATGTGATTCTGTGTAATTGTTATAAGTCAGTCTAGATGTAGAGTTATAAAGTTACAAGGCAAAATGGATATGGTGCTCTCTTAAAACAGTGTCCTATAAGTCAGAGAATTTCAATATCTGAAATAATTCTGCTACTTGCCAGTGCTCAATTCCAGCTCCTACTCTTTGGAAGAGATGTATGTAGCTAAAAATATTAGTTGTGATATAAAACAAAGAATTGTGTTTTATTAACATCTACATTATGGAAGAAATAGTGCTTTTTCTATTTAGAAATCTGATTGTGTTTCTTTCTTTTCAGGTTATATGGTGGGATGAATTACCGTCGGCTTGGAGGTGGTGTAGGAGTTATAAAAATGACACATTGTGAATCCCATATATGGTGAACGTATAGAAGACAGTCATGCATATGCTCCTCTGTATTGTGGAGAGCTTTGACTTTGGAGCTTTGTACAGCTCTAGAAAACACTAAAATTTTATTCTTTGCCGGTGCCTCAACATGTGGAAATACAAATACATTGAAAGTACTTCACCTGCAAGACGCCACCTTTGCACAATAATTTTCAGTTCTGTGCAGAAGAATATTTATTTTTGGTTTTAATTTATCATGGGATTTTTGTTGCTGGGTTTTTGGTTTTTTGTTTTTGTTTTGGGATTTAGCCTTCCTCCCACCAAAAGAGAAAAAAAGGAAAGAAGAAAAAAAAAAAAACATTTCAAGCAGTAAAACCTTATTTTTAAGATACTGATTAAGTTTGAAACTACTAATTAGGGAAGAGTTCTATATGGGATCTAGTTGTCAGTTCTAAGCACTCCATTCACAAGACTCCACTACCTACAGGGACTTACCAGTGACAAAGATAGGTATGCAAGGTGTATTAGTTAGCCATCATTCTTGCACTAAGCACCAGAAGACTTGAAAATGTAAAAAACAAAACAAAGGAAACATCTCATTTAACTAGAACAATTCAAAAGGAATATTAAATCAATAAGACCAGGACTCAGATGCCAAAGTTTTCATCAGTGGAAGCTCACATCTTCTTTCCCTTCCTTATGGACTTGTTTGCCACTATAAAGTCTTTTTTTTCAAATATTTCCATAGAGTTCCTGCTAGATCTAGAGCTCTGCTCAGTGCCTCTACAAAAACTGTATATGATTCTCATATACTGTCTTGAGAATCCCCCAGTAGAATCACGTGTAACTCTGCAGGTTTTTGCTCAAAAACGTTACTGACTGAAGCAACTTTCTATTTCCTATTGCTACTAAGGACCAGCAGGGAGAAATGTCCTCTCCCCAGCAGTGAATACTGTTATGCAATTTACACTTGATGCTCAGGCCTGCTGAAGCTGAGGCTTACCTGTAATTACAGCCTCCAAGGGAATGAATTCTTCAGTTCGTGTAATAGTATGCTAATGAGTATAAAATCAATTGAGGCATTTAATTAATAAAATCTTGGTTCTTTTATAAAAACTATATATCATATCCTCATTCTATAAAGTCACTATTACCACTACTCTCAAACTGCACTTTCTGGTAAAAAGCTAACATTTTTAAGGAAAAAAAGAATACAGATTTCAGTGGTTGAAGTGTTTTTGTTATTGTGATCATACACCAATTTTTTTCTATGTTATCTTGCAGGAAAAGCTTTGAAAAAGACTTTTAACCACAACCATAAGGAATAACCTTCTTCTCCCTCCCCACTACAAAAATGTTTGGCAGGGCTTCCCTGGTGGCGCAGTGGTTGAGAGTCCACCTGCCGATGCAGGGGACACGGGTTCGTGACCCAGTCCGGGAAGATCTGACATGCCGTGAAGCCAGCTGGGCCCATGAGCCATGGCCACTGAGCCTGCGCATCCGGAGCCTGTGCTCCACAACAGGAGAGGCCACAACAGTGAGAGGCCCACGTACCACAAAAAAAAAGTTTGGCAACATTTGTGTTTACATTTAAAGATCATTTGCACCTTTATAAGGAAAAAAAAATTTGGTAAACAATTGTTTACATGCATCATTTATGCTTTTTTCTAGCATGTATAACTTTTTAAAATAAAGGTAGTACTTACCATAAAAAAATTTTGGTTAATGCTTTTTAATGCTTGTATCTTTGCTACTTAATTTAGATTTTCCATTTCTGTATCATTTACATTTCCTATTATAAAATTATAAGTACTTACAACCTGAGGGAATAAAGGGATTGCCAGCTAGAATTATGAATTTTTATTATATATTTTATATAATACTAGTATATTACCTAACCTCTAAACTTATTTTCTGGTGTGGGACTTGGAATCAAACAATTTTGAGCTAGAAGGGCTTTTAACAATCATCTGGTCCAGGGACTTCCCTGGTGGCACAGTGGTTAAGAATCCGCCCACCAATACAGTGGACACAGGTTCGAACCCTGGTCTGGGAAGATCCTGCATGCCATGGAGCAACTAAGCCCGTGCACCACAACTATTGAGACTGCACTCCAGAGCCTGTGAGCCACAACTACTGAGCACATGGGCCTCAACTACTGAAGCCTGCACACCTAGAGCCTGTGCTCCACAATAAGAGAAGCCACTGCAATGAGAAGCCTGCACACCACAACTAGAGAAAGCCCACATGCAGCAACGAAGACCCAATGCAGACAAAAATAAATTAATTTAAAAATCATGATCACCAGGCTTCCCTGGTGGCACAGTGGTTAAGAATCCTCCTGCCAATGCAGGGTACACGGGTTCAAGCCCTGGTCTGAGAAGATCCCACATGCCACGGAGCAACTAAGCCTGTGTGCCACAACTACTGAGCCCATGCTCTAGAGCCCTCGAGCCACAACTACTGAGTCCACATGCCACAACTACTGAAGCCCACGTGCCTAGAGCCTGTGCTCCACAACAAGAGAAGCCAATGCAATGAGAAGCCCGTGCACCACAATGAAGAGTAACCCCCACTCGCCACAACTAGAGAAGGCCCGCGCACAACAACAAAGACCCAATGCAGCGAAAAATAAATATTTTTTTAAATGGCTAAATAAAATCATCATCATCATCTGGTCTAAACCCATTTATTGCTCTGCTTTAAGACTGAAAACCCAGCTTCCCTGGCAGCTGACAGTCTGCCTGCTGATGCAGGGGATGTGGGTTCGTGCCCCAGTCCAGGAGGATCCCACATGCTGCAGAACCGCTAGGCCCATGAGCCATGGCCACTGAGCCTGCGTGTCCGGAGCCTGTGCTCTGCAACGGGAGAGGCCACAACAGTGAGAGGCCCGCGTACCGCAAAAAAAAAAAAAAAAAACACCAAAAAGACTGAAAACCAAGGAAGTCCTGCCTAAGCGTAAATAGTCAATGATAGAACCAACATTTGAAATCAGTTCCCCAAACTCCTACTTCATTTCTCTTTCTATGCCACACAGCCACTGCAAACCTACCTGAAACATGGCCTGGAACTAAATATACTAATAAACCTTAATTTTAAGGTCTGGTATGCAACATTGAAAAAGTATAAACATTTTAATGAGATCGTTACAGTACTGCATCACTAACAGTCAGTCTTCAAGACAAAATCACATATTTCCAAAGACTCTACTATTTCATATATTTGAAGAAAAAGAGTAATAGTAACAGGAACAAAATGCTAGGGATTAGACCTTCCATAAGCAGGGAAGTCACCAGTGAGAGCAATTCACATGGCAGTGATTCAAGAGTAGAGACCCAGGGACTATAGCACTGGCCAAAGTGACCATCGGAGTCTAAAGGGTCTTTTTTTCCTTACACTGAAGGTGCTCCAGTTTTATTCAGTGAAGTGTAATTATTCTATAAAAGACATTGGTATAAGATAGAATATTTATTAACTTATTTGCATAGCGATTTCCACAACACTATGAAGTAAACTTGGGTTGGGCTGGTGGTTATCTTCATTTTATAAATAAGTAAATTGAAGCTTAGAAAAGTTAAAATGACATGGTCGACGCTGAACCTCTAATGCACATCCCCTGATTCCAAACCCATTCTCTACAGTACTCTCCACATTCTCATTTCTAATGTCACTGTTCCCAGTTTTGTTCTCCAATATTTTAACTACAAACATCTACACTGCAGAGACTAGTTCTTGACAACTGTGAAGTAGAAAAGGTCCCTCTTGAACAATATTTGAGTGAAAGTAGGGAAAAAGCATTTCAAACTTTATATTAACTTAGGAAACAGATGAGAAAAGAAAAAAAATGGAATAAGGAAAGATATAGAGGAGAGAAAAAGGAAGAGGCAAAAACAGACCAGTAAACCCAAATATCACTGGCTGGTTGTCTAAGTAGTTTGTGACACTGGCTCTGTAAATTGCTTTGAGGTCTCTGTACTGGAAGTGACTGATAAGAATAGTTCCTAGAAATGACAAAACTCATCAACTAAAGTTGTCTTAAGGATCCTTAAACAATAGTAACCTTTAAGTTATTTAGTCATGATTAGGAACTTTTAAATGTAGAAGACGGATGGTATTATACTAACATTAAATATTCAGGGTGTTCCAATAACTGTCAGTAACCTATGAATATCCCTATCCTAGAAAGTTAGAATATTTACTAAAGGGATTCTGAATTCCTAGGAAAAGAGGACATGTATCTTCAGTGTGAATTTAGATCAATATACATTTTGACTCCTACTAAACAGAAACAGTCCCTGCCTTCAGAAAGCTTAGTTTCAAGTAGACCTTCAAGATGGCAGAGGAGTAAGACGTGGAGATCACCTTCCTCCCCACAAATACATCAGAAGTAACATCTACATGTAGAACACCCCCCTACAGAACACCTACTGAATGCTAGCAGAATACCTCAGGCTTCCCAAAAGGCAAGAAACTCCCCACATACCTGGCTAAGGTAAAAGAAAAAAAAAAAAACAGAGACAAAAGAATAGGGATGGGACCTGCACCTTGGGAGGGAGCTGTGAAAGAGGAAAAGTTTCCACACACTAGAAGCCCCTTCACTGGCAGAGACGGGGGCGGGGGGATGGGCAGGGGGAAGCTTCAGAGCTACGGAGGAGAGCACAGCAACAGGGGTGCAGAGGGCAAAGTGGAGAGATTCCCGCACAGATGATCAGTGCCGACCAGCACTCAGCAGCCCGAGGCTTGTCTGCTCACCCGCCAGGGTGGGCAGGGGCTGAGAGCTGAGTCTATGGCTTCAGAGGTCAGATCCCAGGGAGAGGACTGGGGTTGGCTGTGTGAACACAGCCTGAAAGGAGCTAGTGCACCACAGCTAGCTGGGAGGGAGTCTGTGAAAAAGTCTGGAACTGCCTAAGAGGCAAGAGACCATTGTTTCAGGGTACAGGAGGAGAGGGGATTCAGAGCACTAACTAAATGAGCTCCAGAGATGGGCCTAAGCCACGGCTATCAGAACAGACACCAGAGATGGGTGTGAAATGCTAAGGCTACTGCTGCAGCCACCAAGAAGCCTGTGTGCAAGCACAGGTCACTATCCACACCTCCCCTCCCGGGAGCCTAAGCAGCCCTACATGCCAGGGTCCCGTGATCCAGGGACAACTTCCCCAGGAGAACACACAGCACACCTCAGGCTGTTGCAACGTCATACTGGCCTCTGCCACCGCAGGCCGGCCCAACATCTGTACCCCTCCCTCCCCCTGGCCTGAGTGAGCCACAGCCCCCAAATCAGCTGCTACTTTAACCCTGTCCTGAGTGAAGAACTGATGCCCTCAGGCGACATACATGCAGAGGCGGGTCCAAATCCAAAGCTGAACCCCGGGAGCTCTGCAAAAAAGAAGAGAAAGGGAAATTTTTCCCAGCAGCCTCAGGAGCAGTGGATTAAATCTCCACAATCTACTTGATGTACCCTGCATCTCTAGAACAGGTGAATAGACAACGAATCATCCCAAAATTGAGGCAGTGGACCTTGGAAGCAACTGTAGACATGGGGTTTGCTTTCTGCATCTAATTTGTTTCGGGTTTTATGTTTATCTTAGTATTTAGAGTTTATTATCACTGGTAGATTTGTTTGTTGATTTGGTTGCTCTCTTCCTTTTTTTATATATATAGATATATATTTTTGTCCTCCTCTTTTTGTGAGTGTATATGTGTATACTTCTTTGTGTGATTCTGTCTGTATAGCTTTGCTTTTACCATTTGTCCTGGGGTTCTGTCTGTCTGGTTTTTTTGTTTGTTTGTTTCTTTTTTAATATAGGTTTTAGCACTTGTTATCATGGTGGATATCTTTTTGGTTAGGCTGCTCTCTTCTTTCCTTCTTTTTTTAATTACTTTTTACTTTTATTTTCAATAATTTTTTTTTACTTTTTATTTTCATAACTATATTTTATTTTATTTTGTTCTTTCTGTTTTTCCTCCCTTTTCTTTTGAGCCGTGTGACACACAGGGTCTTCATGCTCTGGCCGGGTGTCAGGCCTAAGCCTCTGAAGGGGGGAGCCCAATTCAGGACATTGCTCTACCAGAGTCCACCCGGCTCCATGTAATATCAAATGGCAAAAGCTCTCCCAGAGATCTCCATCTCAACGCTAAGGCCCAGCTCCTCAATGACCAGCAAGCTACAGTGCTGTACAACCAATGCCAAACAACTAGCAAGACAGGAACCAAACCCCACCCATTAGCACAGAGGCTGCTTAAAATCATAATAAGGCTACAGACACCCCCAAAACACACCACTGGACGCAGTCCTGCCCACCAGAAACACAAGATCCAGCCTTATCCACAAGAACACAGGCAGCAGTCCCCTCCACCTGGAAGCTTACACAACCCACTGAATCAAACTTAGCCACAGGGAGCAGACACCAAAAACAACAGGAACTACGAACCTGCAGCATGGGAAAAGGAGAACCCAAACACAGGTAAGTAAAATGAGAAGACAGAGAACTATGCAGCTGATGAACCAGCAAGGTAAAAACCCACCAGACCAAACAAATGAGGAGGAAATAGGAAGTCTACCTGAAAAAGAATTCAGAGTAATGATAGTAAAGATGATCCAAAATCGTGGAAATAGAATGCAGAAAATACAAGAAACGTTTAACAAGGACATAGAAGAACTAAAGAGCAAACAAACAATGATGAACAACACAATAAATGAAATTTTAAATTCTCTAGAAGGAATCAATAGCAGAATCACTGAGGCAGATGAATGGATAGTGACCTGGAAGATAAAAGAGAGAAAATAACTACTGCAGAGCAGAATAAAGAAAAAAGAATGACACAGACCTCGGGGACAACATTAAATGCACAAAAATTCGAATTATAGGTCTACCTGAAGAAGAACACAAAAAGAAAGGGACTGAGAAAATATTTGAAGAGATTATAGTTGAAAACTTCCCTAATATGGGAAAGGAAATAGTCAATCAAGTACAGGAAGCACAGAGAGTCCCATACAGGACAAATCCAAGGAGAAACATGCCAAGACACATATTAATCAAACTAACAAAAATTAAATACAAAGAAAATACATTAAAAGCAGCAAAAGAAAAACAACAAATAACATACAAGGGAATCCCCATAAGGTTAACAGCTGATCTTTCAGCAGAAACTCTGCAAGGCAGAAGGGTGTGGCAGGACATATTTAAAGTGATGAAAGCGAAAAACCTAGAACCAAGACACTCTATCCAACAAGGATCTCATTCAAATTTGATGGAGAAATTAAAACTTTTACAGACAAGCTTTTTACAAAAGCTAAGAGAATTCAGCACCACCAAACCAGCTTTACCACAAATGCTAAAGGAACTTCTCTAGGCAGGAAACACAAGAGAAGGAAAAAAACCTACAATAACAAACCCAAAACAATTAAGAAAATGTTAAAAGGAACATACATATTGATAACTACCTTAAATGTAAATGGATTAAATGCTCCAACAAAAATACATAGACTGGGCTTCCCTGGCGGTGCAGTGGTTGAGAGTCCGCCTGCCGATGCAGGGGACACGGGTTCGTGCCCCAGTTTGGGAAGATCCCACATGCCGCAGAGCGGCTGCACCCATGAACCATGGCTACTGGGACTGCGCGTCCGGAGCCTGTGCACTGCAACGGGAGAGGCCACAGCAGTGAGAGGCCCACGTACTGCAAAAAAACCCACACACATAGACTGGCTGAATGGATAAAAAAACAAGACCCATACATATACTGTATACAAGAGACCAATGGCAGACCTAGGGACACATACAGACTGAAAGTGAGGGTATGGAAAAAGATATTCCATAAAATGGAAATCAAAAGAAAGCTGGAGTAGCAATTCACATATCAGAAAAAATAGACTTTAAAATAAAGACTATTACAAGAGACAAAGAAGGACACTACATAATGATCAAGGGATCAATCCAAGAAGAAGATAAAACAATTGTAAATCTTTATGCACCCAACACAGGAGCACCTCAATACATAAGGCAAATGCTAATGGCCATAAAAAGGGAAATTGATGGTAACACAATCATAGTAGGGGACTGAACATCCCACGTTCACCAATGGACAGATCATCCAAAATGAAAATAAATAAGGAAACATAAGTTTTAAATGATACATTAAACAAGATGAACTTAGGGCTTCCCTGGTGGCGCAGTGGTTGAGGGTCCACCTGCTGATGCAGGGGACACGGATTCATGCCCTGGTCCGGGAAGATCCCACATGCCGTGGAGCGGCTGGGCCCGTGAGCCATGGCCACTGAGCCTGCGCGTCCGGAGCCTGTGCTCCGCAACGGGAGAGGCCACAACAGTGAGAGGCCCGCGTACCACAAAAAAAAACAAGATGGACTTAACTGATATTTATAGAACATTCCATCCAAAAACAACAGAATACACATTTTTCTCAAATGCTCATGGAACATTCTCCAGGATAGATCATATCTTGGGTCACAAATCTAGCCTTCGTAAATTTAAGAAAATTGAAATCGTATCAAGTATCTTTCCTGACCACAATGCGATGAGACTAGATATCAATGACAGGAAATGATCTGTAAAAAATACAAACACATGGGGGCTAAACAATACACTACTTAATAACGAAGCGATAACTGAAGAAATCAAAGAGGAAATCAAAAAATACATAGAAACAAATGACAATGGAGACACGATGACCCAAAACCAATGGGATGCAGCAAAAGCAGTTCTAAGAGGGAAGTTTATAGCAATATAATCCTACCTTAAGAAACAGGAAACATCTCGAATAAACAACCTAACCTTGAACCTAAAGCAATTACAGAAAGAAGAACCAAAAACCCCCAAATTTAGCAGAAGGAAAGAAATCATAAAGATCAGATCAGAAAAAATTAAAAAGAAATGAAGGAAACAATAGCAAAGATAAACAAAACTAAAAGCTGGTTCTTTGAGAAGATAAACAAAATTGATAAACCATTAGCCAGACTCATCAAGAAAAAAAGGGAGAAGATGCAAATCAACAGAATTAGAAATGAAAAAGGAGAAGTAACAACTGACACTGCAGAAATACAAAACATTATGAGAGATTACTACCAGCAACTGTATGTCAATAAAATGGATAACCTGGAAGAAATGGACAAATTCTTAGAAATGCACAACCTGCCGAGACTGAACCAGGAAGAAATAGAAAATTTGAACAGACCAATCACAAGCACTGAAACTGAAACTGTGATTAAAAATCTTCCCACAGGGCTTCCCTGGTGGTGCAGTGGTTGCAAGTCTGCCTGCCGATGCAAGGGACACAGGCTCATGCCCCAGTCTGGGAAGATCCCACATGCCACGGAGTGGATAGGCCCGTGAGCCATGGCCGTGGAGCCTGTGCGTCCGGAGCCTGTGCTCCGCAACAGGAGAGGCCATAACAGTGAGAGGCCCACATACCACAAAAAAAAAAAAAAAAAAAAAATCTTCCAAAAAAACAAAAGCCCAGGACCAGATGGCTTCACAGGCGAATTCTATCAAACATTTAGAGAAGAGCTAACACCTATCCTTCTCAAACTCTTCCAAAAGATAGCAGAGGGAGGAACATTCCCAAACTCATTCTATGAGGGCACCATCACCCTGATACCAAAACCAGACAAAGATGTCACAAAGAAAGAAAACTACAGGCCAATATCACTGATGAACATAGATACAAAAATCCTCAACAAAATACTAGCAAACAGAATCCAACAGCACATTAAAAGGATCATACACCATGATCAGGTGGGGTTTATTCCAGGAATGCAAGGATTCTTCAATATACACAAATCAATCAACGTGATACACCATATCAACAAACTGAAGGAGAAAAACCATATGATCATCTCAATAGATGCAGAGAAAGCTTTCGACAAAATTCAACACCCATTTATGACAAAAACCCTGCAGAAAGTAGGCATAGAGGGACTTTCCTCAACATAATAAAGGCCATATATGACAAACCCACAGCCAGCATTGTTCTCAATGGTGAAAAACTGAAACCATTTCCACTAAGATCAGGAACAAGACAAGGTTGCCCATTCTCACCACTCTTATTCAACCTAGTTTTGGAAGTTCTAGCCACAGCAATCAGAGAAGAAAAAGAAATAAAAGGAATCCAAATCGGAAAAGAAGAAATAAAGCTGTCACTGTTTGCAGATGACAGGATACTATACATAGAGAATCCTAAAGATGCTACCAGAAAACTACTAGAGCTAATCAATGAATTTGGTAAAGTAGCAGGATACAAAATTAATGCACAGAAATCTCTGGCATTCTTATACACTAATGATGAAAACTCTGAAAGTGAAATTAAGAAAACACTCCCATTTACCACTGCAACAGAAAGAATAAAATATCTAGGAATAAACCAAACTAAGGAGACAAAAGACCTGTATGCAGAAAATTATAAGACACTGATGAAAGAAATTAAAGATGATACCAATAGATGGAGAGATATACCATGTTCTTGGATTGGAAGAATCAACATTGTGAAAAAGACTCTACTACCCAAACCAATCTACAGTTTCAATGCAATCCCTATCAAACTACCACTGGCATTTTTTACAGAACTAGAAGAAAAAATTTCACAACTTGTATGGAAACACAAAAGACCCCGAATAGCCAAAGCAATCTTGAGAAAGAAAAATGGAGCTGGAGGAATCAGGCTCCCTGACTTCAGACTATACTACAGAGCTACAGTAATCAAGACAGTATGGTACTGGCAGAAAAAGAGAAATATAGATCAGTGGAACAGGATAGAAAGCCCAGAGATAAACCCACACACATATGGTCACATTATCTTTGATAAAGGAGGCAAGAATATACAGTAGAGAAAAGACAGCCTCTTCAATAAGTGGTGCTGGGAAAACTGGCCAGCTACATGTAAAAGAATGAAATTAGACCACTACCTTACACCAAACTAAACTCAAAATGGGTTAAAGACCTAAATGTAAGGCCAGACACTATCAAACTCTTAGAGGAAAACAAAGGCAGAACACTCTATGACATAAATCACAGCAAGATCCTTTTCGACCCACCTCGTAGAGAAATGGAAATAAAAACAAAAATAAACAAATGGGACCTAATGAAAATTAAAAGCTTTTGCACAACAAAGGATACCATAAACAAGACCAAAAGACAACCCTCAGAATGGGAGAAAATAGTTACAAATGAAGCAACTGACAAAGGATTAATTTCCAAAATTTACAAGCAACTCATGCAGCTCAATAACAAAAAACAAACAACCCAATCCAAAAATGGGCAGAAGACCTAAATAGACATTTCTCCAAAGAAGATACACAGATTGGCAACAAACACATGAAAGAATGCTCAACATCATTAATCATTAGAGAAATGCAAATCAAAACTACAATGAGATATCATCTCACACCGGTCAGAATGGCCATCATCAAAAACTCTACAAACAATAAATGCTGGAGAGGGTGTGGAGCAAAGGGAACACTCTTGTACTGTTGGTGGGAATGTAAATTGATACAGCCACTATGGAAAACAGTATGGAGGTTCCCTAAAAAACTACAAATAGAACTACCATACAACCCAGCAATCTCACTACTGGGCATATACCCTGAGAAAACCATAATTCAAAAAGAGTCATGCACCAAAACGTTCGTTGCAGCTCTATTTACAATAGCCAGGACATGGAAGCAACCTAAGTGTCCATCAATAGATGAATGGATAAAGAAGATGTGGCACATATATACAATGGAATATTACTCAGCCATAAAAAGAAACGAAACTGAGTTATTTGTAATGAGGTGGATGGACCTGGAGTCTGTCATACAGAGTGAAGTAAGTCAGAAGGAGAAAAACAAATACCATATGCTAACACATATATATGGAATCTAAGAAAAAAAAATGTCATGAAGAGCCTAGGGGTAGGATGGGAATAATACACAGACCTACTAGAGCATGGACTTGAGGATATGTGGAGGGGGAAGGGTAAGCTGTGACAAAGTGAGAGAGTGGCATGGACATATATACACTACCAAACGCAGGGTGGATAGCTAGTGGGAAGCAGCCACACAGTGCAGGGAGATCAGCTAGGTGGTTGTTGATCACCTAGAGGGGTGGAATAGGGAGGGTGGGAGGGAGGGAGATGCAAGAGGGAAGACATATGGGTATGTATATGTACAACTGATTCACTTTGTTGTAAAGCAGAAACTAATACACCATTGTAAAGCAATTATACTCCAATAAAGATGTTAAAAAGAAAAAAAAAGAATAAAATACCAAGGAATATAGGGGCAAGATGGGAATAAAGATGCAGACCTACTACAGAATGAACTTGAGGATATGGGGAGGAGGAAGGGTAAGCTGGGACAAAGTGAGAGAGTGGCATGGACATATATACACTACCAAACGTAAAATAGATAGCTAGTGGGAAGTAGCCACATAGAACAGGGAGATCAGCTCGGTGCTTTCTGACCACCTAGAGGGATGGGATAGGGAGGGAGGGAGGGATGGGATAGGGAGGGAGGGAGGGATGGAAATGCAAGAGGGAAGAGATATGGGGACATATGTATATTATAACTGATTCACTTTGTTATAAAGCAGAAACTGACACACCATTGTAAATCAATCATACTCTAATAAAGATGTTAAAAAAAAATACCAAGGAATAAACCTACCTAAGGAGACAAAAGTCCTATATGCAGAAAACTATAAGACACTGATGAAAGAAATTAAAGATGACACTAACAGATGGAGAGATATACCATGTTCTTGGATGGGAAGAATCAACATTGTGAAAATGACTCTACTACCCAAAGCAATCTACATATTCAGTGCAATACCTATCAAACTACCAATGGCATTTTTCACAGAATTAGAACAAAAAATTTCACAATTTGTAAGGAAACACAAAAGATATGAATAGTCAAAGCAATCTTGAGACAGAACAACAAATCTGGAGTAATCAGGCTTCTAGACTTCAGACTATACTACAAAGTTACACTAATCGTGATAGTATGGTAATAGCACAAAAACAGAAATATAGATCAATGGAACAGGATAGAAAGCCCAGAAATAAACCCACTCACATATGGTCTCCTTGTTTTTTTGTTTTTTGTTTTTGCGGTATACGGGCCTCTCACTGTTGTGGCCTCTCCCGTTGTGGAGCACAGGCTCCACACACGCAGGCTCAGCGGCCATGGCTCACGGGCCCAGCCGCTCCATGGCATGTGGGACCTTCTCGGACCAGGGCATGAAACCGTGTCGCATGCATCGGCAGGTGGACTCTCAACCACTGCGCCGACAGGGAAGCCCATGGTCACCTTGTTTTTGATAAAGGAGTCAAGAATATACAATGGAGAAAAGACAGCCTCTTCAATAAGTGGTGCTGGGAAAACTGGACAGCTACATGTAAAAGAATGAAATTAGACCACTCCCTTACGCCATACACAAAAATAAACTCAAAATGGGTTAAAGACCTAAATGTAAGGCGAGACACTATCAAACTCTTAGAGGAAAACATAGGCAGAACACTCTATGACATAAATCACAGCAAGATCCTTTTTGACCCACCTCCTAAAGAAATGGAAATAAAAATAAACAAAATGGACCTAATGAAACTTAAAAGCTTTTGCACAGCAAAGGAAACCATAAACAACACAAAAAGACAACCCTCAAAATGGGAGAAAATATTTGCAAATGAAACAACTGACAAAGGATTAATTTCCAAAATTTACAAGCAGCTCTTGCAGCTGAGTATCAAAAAACCAAACAACCCAATCCAAAAATGGGCAGAAGACCTAAATAGACATTTCTCCACAGAAGATATACAGACTGCCAACAAACACATGAAAGGATGCTCAACATCAGTAATCATTAGAGAAATGCAAATCAAAACTACAATGAGGTATCATCTCACACCAGTCAGAATGGCCATCACCAAAAACTCTACAAACAATAAATTCTGGAGAGGGTGTGGAGAAAAGGGAACCCTCTTGTACTGTTAGTGGGAATGTAAATTGATACAGTCACTATGGAGAACAGTATGGAGGTTCCTTAAAAAACTACAAATAGAACTACCATATGACCCAGCAATCCCACTACTGGGCATATACCCTGAGAAAACCATAATTCAAAAAAAGTCATGTACCACAATGTTCACTGCAGCTCTATTTACAATATCCAGGACATGGAAGCAACCTAAGTGTCCACTGACAGATGAATGGATAAAGAAGATATGGCACATATATACAAAAAGGAAATGAAATTGAGTTATTTGTAGTGATGTGGATGGACCTAGAGACTGTCATATTGAGTAAAGTAAGTCCGAAAGAGAAAAACAAATACCGTATGCTAACACATATATATGGAATCTAAAAAAAAAAAAAAAAAAAAGGTTCTAAAGAACCTAGGGGCAGGACAGGAATAAAGACACAGACGTAGGGAATAGACTTGACGACATGGGGAGGGGGAAGAGTTAGCTGGGACGAAGTGAGAGAGTGGCATGGACATATATATACTACCAAATGTAAAATAGCTAGTGGAAAGCTGTTGCATAGCACAGGGAGATCAGCTCGGTGCTTTGTGACCACCTAGAGGGGTGGGATAGGGATGATGGGAGGGAGATGCAAGAGGGAGGAGCTATGGGGATATATATATATATGTATAGCTGATTCACTTTGTTATAAAGCAGAAACTAACACACCATTGTAAAGCAATTATACTCCTATAAAGACATTAAAAAAGAAAAAATGCTTACAGTTTCAAACTTTGAGTTTGATTAGTGGTTCTCAAAGTGGACCCTGAAGTCCTCAAGATTCTTTCAGAGTATCCATGAGTCAAATCTTTTTCCTTAGTAATCCTAGGAAGTTTTTTGCCTTTATTTATTTATTTTTTTTTTTACTGTGATGACATTTGCACTGATGATGCAAAAACAATGGTAGATAAAGCTGCTGAGGTGTTCACACAGTTCAAGGCAGTGGCACCAAACTGTACTACTAGTTATAATATTCACCACCATCCACTTACAGTTCAAAAAAAAAGTCAATTTCACCTAAGATATCTCAACCCTTAGATATATGAAATATTGCTGCCGCATACCAAAACAGCGATTGTCACAAGAAAAATCTTTGTGTGATTGTTTTGAGTTGCAAGCTGAACAAGCCACTTCTTTTTGAAAGAATGACTGAGAAAGTTATTCAGACTCGGGTGTTGGTGGACATTTTGTGGAAAATGAACACAGTGAGGCTGTCACTTCAAGGAAAACAACTGACAGCATTTTATCATCAGTGATAAAATTCTAGCTTTCAAGAGAATATTAGAATTTTGTGAAAATTGTATGGACCACTGTGGTAGTTAATTTTATGTGTCAAGTTGACTTGCCTCAAGGATGCCCAGATAGCTGGTAAAACATCTTTTCTTGGTGTGTCTGTGAAGATGTTTCTAGAAGAGATTAGCATTTGATTCAGTAGACTGAGTAGATTTCCACACTCACCAATATGGGCAGACATCATCCAATCTGTTTGGGGCCATATGGAACAAAAGAGGAAAAGATGGCAGAATACTCTCTCTCTTCTTGAGCTGGGATGTCCATCTTTTCCTGCCCTCGAACATCAGAGCTCCTAGTTCTCAGGCCTTCAGACTTGGACTGCATTATACTGCTGTCTTTCCTCGTTCTCCAGCTTGCAGAGGCAGACTGTGGGACTGCTCAACTTCCAGAACTGCATGCAACAGTTCCTATAATAAATAGATAGGGACTTCCCTGTTGGTCCAGTGTTAAGACTCTGCTCCCAATGCAGGGGGCCCGGGTTCAATCCCTGGTCAGGGAACTAGGTCCCACATGCTGCAACTAAAGATCCTACACGTGGCAACTGAGACCCAGCACAGCCAAATAAATAAATAAATAAATATTTTAAAAATTAGCTAGCTAGCCAGCTACCTAGCTAGATGATGATAGACAGATAGATAGATAGATAGATAGATAGATAGATAGATAGATAGATGATAGATATAGATCCCTGGTCAGGGAATTAGATCCCGCATGCCACAATTAAGAATCCGCATGCTGCAAGTAAGACCTGGCGCAGCCAAATAAATAAATAGACTGGCGGGGTGTAGACTGGAAGAGTGATCAGAAAGGAAGTTATGGCTGAAAAAGGTTTGAAAGACAGAGTAGTTTTGCTAAGTAGCAATAGTGGAAAGGGCATTCTAGACAGAGTAGCATGTGCAAGATATACGGAATAAAGTCAATGAGACAAAATGGACTGTTTGGGGAAATCAAAGTAATTTGGTTTATCAGGAGAATAAAATGAAAAACGGCAAGTGTCCAGAAATAAGACAGAAGAAGCAGGCAGCCGGTAGGTACCATCATAAAGGACCCCACTGCCAATAGTTTCCTCTCTTAGCTTTCTTTTCTGATGTTTATTCCCCAAGCCTTTTTTTCTGTGTGGGTGTGGTGGCTAGGTTCCAAGATGCCGCTAGTGATCCCTGCCTTCTGATCTCTGTGTAATCCCCTCCTGCACTGTGCTAAGGTTGGTCTGGTCTGTGAGTCTAATTGTATGCTACAAAAGTGATGGTATGTCACCTCCAGATTAGGTTATAAGAGACCCTGCTTTCATATTGGGTGTCTTTCCCTCTCATCTCTCACTCTGGGAGTAGCAAATACATGAAAAAAAAGAATATAACAAATCCATGAATGCCCATGTACCCACCATCCAGCTTCAATTTTTATTAATACTTTGCTAATCTTGTTTTATCTATTCCTTCCCACTCTCACTTCTCCCACCATCACTGGAATATTCTAAAGCAAATCCCAGGCATCATGTTATTTCACTCACACTTGAATATTTAATTTTTACATATAAGGTCTACTTATAATAACACTATCACATCTGATAAAATTAACAATTCCTTAACATCACCTAATACCCAGTCCATATTAAAGTTTCCCTAATTATCATTTTATTTATGTTTATAATTATACCTTGGAGTTTGCTTTTTTCCTGTTCTTCCATTTACTCATTTGGTTAAATTGCTTTTTTGTTCCTTTGCTCAATCATTTTTGGAAATTCTTCTATAGTTTCTGTAGTCTCTATTCTATGTATATGTGTGTATCAGCCCATTGTAAAAGTAGTCAAACTTACATTTCTCTATAAAGATATTCAAATTAAATAATATTTAGAAATACTTCTTAAGGACATATGCAATATCTGGACAGCCCATTATGTCCCTCGTATCATTGTTGTCATTCATTTCACTTATATATAGACATATATAAATACATGTTTATATGTATATAATTTATATTATGTAATATATTTCTATATAAACATATACTTATGTATATTATATATAAGCATACATAATCAAATATTGTTATATTATTATTTTGAACAAACTGTCATGTTATATCAATTAAGAATAAGAAAAATAAAATTTTTTACTTTACCTTCACTTATTCCTTCTTTGATGTTCTTCATTACTTCATACAGATCCAAGTTTCCGACCTATATTATTTTCCTTCTCTCTGAATAACTTTTAACATTTCTTGCAAGGAAGTTCTACTGATGACAAATTTCAACTTTCACTTGTCCAGGAAAATATTTGCATTTCCTTCACTTTTGAAATATAATTTCACAGAATTCTAGGTTGCTGGTTTTTTTTTTTTTAACACTCCACAGTCTTCCTGCTTGCACAGTTTCTGAGGAGAAGTCAGATGTAATTCTTATCTTTGTTACTCTATAGGTAAGGTGTTTTCTTCCCTCTAGCTTCTTTCAGGATTTTTCCCTTAATCTTTGACTTTCTGTAGTTTGAATATTATATGCCTCAATACAGTTTTTTTGTTTTTTGTTTGTTTTTTTATCCTGCCTGGTGTTCTCTGAGCTCCCTTGATCTGTGGTTTGGTGTCTGGCATTAATTTGAAGAAATTCTCAGTCATTATTGTTTCCAATATTCTTCTGTTTCTTTTTCTCTCCTGGTATTCTCATTGTATGTTAACGGTTGAATCTTGAACACAGAAGGTTAGGGGCACCAACCCTCCACACAGTTGAAAATCCATATATAATTATAGTTGGGCCTCCATACACACAATTCCTCCATATCCATGGTTCCTCTGTATCTGCAGTTCCACATTTACAGATTCAACCAAACTTGGATCACATAGTACTATAGTATTTACTATTGAAAAAAATCTGTGTATAAGTGAACCAGCATAGTTCAAACCCATGTTGTTCAGAGTCGACTGTATGTTATACCTTTTGCAGTTGTCTCACAGACCTTGGCTATTGGTTTGTTTGGGTTTCTTTCTTCAATCTTGGCTCTCTTTGCTTTTCAAGGATTCTATTGATATATTCTCTAGCTCAGAGATTCTTTCCTCAGCTGTGTCATCTACTAATAAGCCCACCAAAGGCATTCTATTTTTTTTTTTTTTTTGGCTGCATTGGGTCTTTGTTGCTGCACACGGGTTTTCTTTAATTGCAGCAAGCAGGGGCTACCCTTTGTTGTGGTGTGTGGGCTTCTCATCGCGGTGGCTTCTCTTGTTGTGGAGCATGGGCTCTAGGGCATGCAGGCTCAGTAGTTGTGGTGCACAGGCTTAGTTGCTCTGCAGCATGTGGGATCTTCCTGGACCAGGGATCAAACCTGTGTCCCCTGCATTGGGAGGCAGATTCTTAACCACTGCGCCACCAGGGATGTACCCAGAGGCATTCTTCATTACTGTTACAGTATTTTTTATCTTTAGCATTTCTGTTTGTTTCTTTCTTAGGATTTCCATTTCTCTGCTTACACTGCCCATCTGTTCTTGCATGGACATACTTTATCCATTGGATCCCTTAACATATTAATCATAGTTGCTTTAAATTCCCAGTCTGATAATCCTAACATCTGCCATGTCTTGCTCTGATGCTCGCTTGATGTGTTCCTTCAAATTGTTTTTTTTGTTGTCGTTTTTGTGCCTTCTGATATGCCTTGTAATTTTTTTCTTGATAGCCAGACATGATGAACCAGGTAAAAGAAACTGCTGTAAATAGGCTTTTAGTAAGGGGGTAGTGAGGTATGGGGAGAAGAGAAGGGCTCTGTAGTCCTGTGATTAGGTCTCAGGCTTTTAGTGAGCCTATGTCTATGGACTGTGAACTTCACAAGAGTTTCTCAGTTTTTTTCTCCCCACTTAGGTGGGGAGAATGGCTGGAGAAGGCTAGTGTTATATTTCCCTTTCCCCAGGTCAGTTAGGCTCTGCATAACTAATCTCCCCTAAGGGCAGACCTTGTTAAGAAAAACCAACTGCTCTGGTATATTTCAAAATTGTTTTTTTTTCCCTCCCCTCTACCAGAAGCATGAGACTTTTTCTCTGATATTTACTGTAGGAACCTGGGTTGAGCTCCTGGAGGTAAATCTCACAATAATGTGAGGGTTCCCCTGGAGTTTTTAATTCTCAGGTTTATCCACACTGAGCCTCCAGCAATTCATCAATTATAATTCATGTTTTCCAACCCTGGCACTGGTTCCTACAGTGGTTCCTGCTCATGAGCCACTGCTCCTGTAAGTCATGATTCCCCATATTGGCCTGTTTGTCTCTCCAATCTTGGAGGCAGCAGTTTGTTCTGTGTCCTCCCCTTTCTTAGACCCAAGAATAGTTGATTTTTCCATCTGTTGATCTCTTTACCTGTTAGGACAGAGTGGTGACTTCCAAGCTCCTTATATGCAGAACTGGAAGCCAGAAGTGAAAGGTATGGTTTTAAGTAAAAAAAAAAAAAAAAAAATCAATCATGAATCATCCCAATAGATGCAGAAAAATAATTTAACAAGATCCAATATCCATTCATAATAAAAACCTTCAGGAGAATTCCCTGGCGGTCCAGTGGTTAGGACTCGACACTTTCACTGCCAGGGCCTGGGTTCAACCACTGCTCAGGGAACTAAGATCCTGCAAGCTGTGCAGCAAAAAAAGAAAAGAAAAAACAAACAAAAAAAAAACAAAAAAAACCTTCAACAAATTAGGAATAGAAAAGAACATCTTTAACCTTATAAAGGACATCTATGAAAATTCTACAGCTAACAGCATATTTAATGGTGAAATATACTTTCCCACTAAGACCAAGTGCAAGATAAGACTGTACATTCTCACTACCTCTAACTGCCATTGAACTGGCAATTCTAGCCATGGCAATTTGGCAAGAAAAAGAACTAAAAGGCATCCAGATTGAAATTAAGAAGTAAAACTCTTTTTTCAATGGCATGATCTTATATATAGAAAATCTGAAGGAGTTCACTGAAAAAACTACTAGAATATACAAGTTCAGCAAGATCATAGGATACAAGAGCAATATACAAAATCAATTATATTTCTATACACTAGCAACAAACAATCCAAAAATGAAATTAAGGAAACAATTCCATTCTCAATAGCATAAAAAACAATTTAGAAATAAATTTTAAAAAGAAAGTACAAAACTTGGACACTGAAAACAATAAAACATTGTTGAACAAACTTTTGAAAGATTTAAATAAATGGAAAGATATCACGCATTCATAGATTGGAAGACAATATCATTATGAGGGCGATACTCTCCAAACTGATCTACAGATTCAAGGCAATCACTATCAAAATCCCAGTTTTGTGCTCGCTTCGGCAGCACATATACTAAAATCAAAATCCCAGTTTTTTTACAAAGATTGACCAACTGATTCTAAAATTCTTATAAAAATGCAAAAAACCAAGAAGAGTCAAAACAATCTTGAAAAAAGAACAAAGCTGAAAGACTCACCTTCCTGATTTCAAAATACACTACAAAGCTACAGAAATCAAGACAGTGTGGTATTGGTATAAGGACTGACATTTAGATCAATGAAATAGAATTGAGTCCAGAAATAAACCCAAACATCTATGGCCACTGATTTTTAAGAAAGGTAACAGACAATTCAATGGGAAAAAGATAGCCTTTTCAGTAACTGATGCTGGAACAAATGAATATCTGTATGCAAAATGATGTATCTGAATGCTTACCTCACACCGTACATAAAAATTAACTCAAGGGCTTCCCTGGTGGTGCAGTGGTTGAGAGTCTGCCTGCCGATGCAGGGGACACGGGTTCTTGCCCTGGTCTGGGAAGATCCCACATGCCGCAGAGCGGCTAGGCCTGTGAGCCATGGCTGCTGAGCCTGCATGTCCGGAGCCTGTGCTCCGCAACAGGAGAGGCCACAACAGTGAGAGGCCAACGTACCACAAAAAAAAAAAAAAAAAAAAAAAAAACCTCAAAATGGATTACAGATCTAAATTTAAGAGCTAAAATTATAAAATGCTTAGAAGAAAACATAGGAGTAAATCTTTGGGACCTTGAACTAAGCAATGATTTCTTAGATACAACACCCAAAGTACAAGAAACAAAAGGAAAAATTTGACAGATTGGGCTTCATAAAAATTAAAATTTGCAGTTCAAAAATAAATGAGTTCATTCCAGTATTTCCAATTCAAAGTTAATATTACAGAGTTTCTACTTAACTTACTTGATTTTATAATTGTGTATCTTTTCTCTTACAATGTTAGAAATCTTGGTTTCTAACGTTATAATTACATATATTTTATCCTGTTATGAAGAGTGATAAAATAACAATACCAGTATTATTAAAAATAAGATAACTCAATGCAATTTAAGATTCCTTTGCTGCTCTTCTTTTCCTAGGATATAGCCCACTGATTATATACAGTCAAAATACAAGGATTTAGGGCTTCCCTGGTGGCACAGTGGTTGAGAGTCCACCTGCCAATGCAGGGAACGCAGGTTCGTGCCCCGGTCCGGGAAGATCCCACATGCCACAGAGCGGCCGGGTCCGTGAGCCATGGCCACTGAGCCTGCGCATCTGGAGCCTGTGCTCCGCAACTGGAGATGAGAGGCCCGTGTACCGCAAAAAAAAAAAAAAAAAACAAGAAAAAAAATGAGGATTTAGAGATACTAAAAATGATTGTGATTATGGCCTGAACATAATATACTTAGGTTCATTTATTTTCAGTTTTTAAGGATTTTCTTTTTAATCTAATTTTGTTTCATAATTACATAAAACACTTATATGGTTCCAAACTGTAAACAAGGAACATTCAGATGAGTCCTAACTTTCATTCCTGTCCCCTCTACCCAGTTGGTTCCCATCATTCCATTAGAAATCACTTTTACTAGTTTTTGGTTTATCCTTCCATTGTTTTTGTAGGGAAATATATACACATACTCATATTCCACCCCCATTCCTTCCATAAAAGATAGCATACTATACACTCTATCCTCATCTTACTCTTTCACATAACAATATATCCTAGAGAGAACTCCATAGCAATATTAGCTATCTTCCTCAAACCCTTTTATAATTACACAGTAGTAATTCACTGTACAGCTATACCATAATTTATTCAACCAATCCCTCTCTGATGAGCATTTGGATTGTTTTTAGTCTTGCTATTACAAATACTCTTGGAATAAATAGCCTCGTTCCTGCTTCATTTTATATTTTTGCTAGTGAATTTTGGGGATAGAATCCCAGAAGTAGTGGGATTACTAGTCAAAGAGTAAATCACACATAATTTTGTTAGATTTTGCTAACTTCTCCATGAGGTTGTACCATCTCTAACAACATTTTACCTGTTTTCCCTTTTCCACTCTTGTCCACCTACAACTCATTCTCCATCATATCTTATAAAATCCTGTAAGATACAAACTGGATCATATAACTCTTCTGCATAAAACTTCATTGGTTCCCCATTGCATTTAGAATAAAATCCAGTCTCTTCATAGTACCTGTAAAAACTTAGATGACGTGGATCCTTCCTCTCTGTATCAGTTAGCATTAGGTTTGACTATGAGCAAGAGAACCAAAGTAACAATAGGTTAAACAAGATAGAAGTTTACATCTCTGATACATAAGTCTGGAGGAAGAACATCCCGGCTGGCACTGGAGTTCAGCTTCAGAAGTCCTCAGGGCACAAACTCCTTCCAGGCCATGCTCTGCTGTCCCTAGGACCTGACCCTTATGCCAGTGACCTAAAAGAGCAGCTAGAGTACCAGTCATTTTATGTGTTCCAAACAGCAAAATTGGAAGAAGAATAAGGGCAAGGGGCACAGGCCTACTGTTTATTAACAAGATTCCTAGAAGCTCTACATGACACTTGTATTTTTATGCCATGGGTCAGAACTCAGTCATATGATTGTACCTACCTATGAGAAATGCTAGAAAATGTCATCTTTATTCTGGGCAACCACACGCTCAGCCAAAAATTGGGAGATGTAACACGATGGAAGAAGTCTCTGCTGCACAGTTTTTTTTTAAATTTAATTTAATGTATTTAATTACTATTATTTTGGCCACATGGCATGTGGGATCTTAGTTCCCTCACCAGGGATCGAACCCACGACCCTGCAGTAGAAGCACAGAGTCTCAACCACGGGACTGCGAGGGAAGTCCCTGCACAATCTCTTTAGTTTCATCTCATACTACTCTCCACCCTTACCATGTTCCAGCCACACAGACTTCCTTTACTCTTCAAATAAGCCAAGCTCTTACCTATCTCAAGGTCATTACTCTTGCAGTTTCACCTGCCTAGCACATGCTTCCTCAGATCTTCAAACAGCTGGTTCCCTCTCATCATTCAGGACTCAGCTCAAATGTCACTTCCTCAGAGAGACCTTCTTTGACAACTGTATATAAAGTAGGCACTATCCCAGTCACCCTTTTTCATACTGCACTGCCTTATTTATTGCATTTATCTCCATCTGAAATTATTTATCTTTTGCCTTCTTCTACTAGAATATAATTTCCACAAGACAGGGATTTTTTTATCTTCACTACTATATCTCTTTTTACCCAATACAATTCTGAGTAGATGGTGGGAGCTTAATTTTAGTTGAATGAATGAATGTCTGACTCCAAAGCCCATGCTTTTTTCACTACTTCTGCTGTGCCTAGTATATGTGAAATAATACCCCATTCCAAAAGTTAGTCCTTGTTTTTGAATCACAGCCTATTATAGTTATTTTCTTTCAAAGAAGATTTTAAAAAACATTGTTTTGAAAGTAAAACAAAATCTTCCTCTGCTCAGTGAGTAAAAAGAAGAGTTTTAGATATAACATCTTGTGCACATCTAAGTTGTGCAATTTTGTAGTTTTCATCTGCAAAATGTAAGAGTTGGTTAAAATTAATTCACTTAATCTACAGATATTTAGCAAGCACTGTGCTAAAACAAAATTAGGGACATGAAAATTACATAATATAATCCCTGCCCTCAAAAGAGATTCACAGCTGCCTTTCAACTCTATGATCTGTATGATTCCATATAGTTGTTGTGTAACCTCTGTGCTAGAGAAAAAGCCTATGACTTCCCATTCCTGAGATATTTATTAAAGATCTGTCACCAAGATACTGATAAACACAAGGCTTCCTTTTAAAAGTGAATATTTAATTCAACATTGCAATAAGAATTAAACAGCATTAAAAACAGAAGCATATTAGTGGCTTAAAAAATGTATAGTAACTTTAGTTTCCTTTGGGGAGGATTTTGATTGCTGGTTCTCTACAGCAAAATGATGCTAGGAAAATGTCTGTAGAACATAGAAATTCTCTCTGAATACAAGTCTAAAATGCTTAAAATTAGGGATTAACGGTTTTAAAGATGCAAATCAGAAATATTCAATATTAGAGGTATCTCATTTGAATCCTAAAAATTTTGACATAATAAAACATTATATATTTTTTAGAAAGATGGCCAACAAATTAATAACTCGGCATATTCTAGAGACTGGCATCCCAGATGACCAGGACTATATTACATGAGCACCTGGCTGTGGTTCATCCACCACCACCACCTTCTTTGTTCTTCTAGATCCTTCTTGGCTTTCATCTGGGTAATTCCAAGGCACTGTGAGGAAAACAGATGCACAGATGCCCATTTCTCCTGCAGTCCCCCTCAGCATAGCAATCAGGCAGATAGTCAATAAGAAAAAGGTATATAATCCATAACTTACAGTCCCCACAAGGCCTCACTCAATTTGAAAAATTGCTAGTTCTGTCACATATGCCAACACTCCAATAAGGTATTTATGACACAAAATCTGAAAAAAAAAAAAAGACATTTAAAATTAAAACACAATTACTTATAGCAAAGCAGACTGATATTTGATAAATATTCCAGGCTTATTTTAAATTCCATATCTATAAGCTAAGCTATGAATATAAACCCAAACCATTGCTGTTCTAAGTCAAATAGAATTTACTTAATAAAGATGACTGACTTTAATAAATTTACAACTATTAGTCAATGGTGCTTAGATGGAATTAGACTAGGGTTCTTACTTATCCTGGATTCCATGGATAAACTAACTATCTGCCTAAAGAGAAGGGGCAAGAAGGAGTATCTATGAACCCCTTAGACTTATATGCAAATTGAGTGTCTACATTTTCTAGAAAGAGTTCCATAGCTTCCTTCTTCTCAAAGGGATATATGATGCCAAAGTGTCTTATAGAAACTAAGCAGAGGCAGAAACCTGGTTAATACATTAATTTCAAACTTTTGAGAGGCAGTACAGTGTTGTAGTTAAAAGCATAAGCTTTTGAGTCAGATGACTGGGTTTAAATTCCAACTCCACTTATTAGCTGTGTGATCTTGAAGGAGCCTACTTATCCTCTGTGCCACAATTTCCTCTTTACAACCTATGCAAATAGGTTGTTGTGAAAACTAAATGGGACAATATGTGTAAATGCTTAATAATGCTTGGCACAGTTAGTACTTGATAAATGTTAGCTTCATCATGGCACTATTTGAACCTAGGAGCCACAGTTACTGTCTTAGATCCTTACGAGAGGCCCTTAGAATAGACCAGATAAAACGGGGCCACCCTTATATTCATAGATGGTTAAGAACACATTATATAAAATAGCTTTAAAATGTAGTTTATTAATAGAATGTGAGAATATGGAAATAAAATTTTAAAATATAAGGACTTCATGAAATTGAATTCTGAGGAGCTAAAATGTAAATTTCTTTCTTTATAATGTCAAAGTAAGATGGAATAGTACAATATTTCAAATTTATTGCTGTGAACCATAGTAAGAAATAAATTTAACATCATGACCCAGTACAAGCAAATGTATATCCTTACTACATGTTATATATTCTCATTTTTATATTTTCCACTCTATTTTTCTTTTGTTTTTTAAAGCTGGTTTCTTCCCATCAAATTACTCCCTAACCTACTGCTGCATTGTGACCTCCAGTCTGAAAAGCATTAAAATAGCACGTATAAGATAAGAGTATGAACTTCTTGGAACCTAAGAGATTAAGTGTTTAAATCTTGACTCTTCCTCTTACTAAGCTATCTTGCATGTGTCACTTAAACCTATCTTGGCTTAAGCTTCCTTGTTTTAAAAATAAAATAAATGTAGATAAAAACACCTAACTATAGGGTTGTTCTAAAGATTAGAGTTAAAGTATGTTAAACTCCTAGCATAGTGCCAAGACCAATATTCACGAGTATTTATTGTGGCTGTATTTTAATATATTTTACATATATTAATACACTTAAATATATTTAGGTGCCTACTCTCAGTTTCTTTTTTTTTTCTCAGTTTATTTCTGATACTTTCTCTAATAAGGCCTTCATAGACACTAAAACAATGTCTCTATTATTTCTTTCCCAGTAGGGATAGAAAAGCCTAAAATATAAAGATGATATTTTAGTTCTGTGTTTCTACTATAATTTTCTTACCTAACACACAAAATCCTCTGTTACTCTGATAATTATTTCAAAGTTGACAAGAAAATTCTGAAAATTTCAAAGCTACTACAGAATAAGTCATATTATTACCAAAGTCGATGGGCACACAGTGTATAGTATCCTTCCACTATAAAGCTGCATATAGAAGGCTTAAGACTTTTTAGTAAACCATTTATAAAGCATAAAATAAAATCTCTCTACTGTTGTCAATTGGCAGACATCCCCAAGTGTTTCTTCAATGTGGAAAATACAATTGCCATACATTTTGAAAACTATGCAACAATAAGGAAAAATTACTTAACTAGATTTGCTCAAACTAACCTTTATTTTTCCATCAGTATGTGCTGAAGCTACAGATGTTGAAACACGAACCAATCTTGTGGCTGATAAATGAATTTTGAAATGCCTATGGAAATGTGAATACAGGCAGTCCATGAATAAGTCAACTTCCTCCTGGGTAACTTCCCCAGGTGTTTTGTGAACACTATCCCACAAAGCTTTTGCATCTTCTGGATGTATGGCATAAGAAATATCCAGACTTTGAGGGCTACAGGGTACAGACCAAAGAAATTCAGTAGTAGCCATATAATGGTCCATTTTGCATGCAGTCCACATAGCAGCCATCCAGGAAAGATTAAACGCATTGATTGCTAAGGGACGGAAATAACAGTCAAAAGTTTTCTGAAACCAGGTTCCAATTATGGCTGTATTAGTCTCTGCACCATTTGCAAGGAATAAGGGTAGACAGGTGAAATCTTCTGAAACAGTCTCCAGAAGACTGTCTCCAAATATGCAGCAGAACCAACCAGTCCACAACACTTTACCTTCTCTGTGCTCAGATGGCAATTGAGATTTTGACAGAATCTATGAAGAAAAATCAAACGGGTTCATTAAATTCAAAAGTACATCTACTCCTAAAGTGCATCTTCTCAGCATTAATTAGTACATTTAAAAATAAGAAGATATGTAGTATTATTACCTGCCAAAAACCGCAGAGATAATAGTCTCCCTGATCATTATTAGGGTGTATCAAGTTAACTGACCTTTCTCCTAATACTCTTTATTAGGACAGACATGGTATATGGCAAGATCTTGGTGCAACCAAAATGCAAAAAGGGGTGCCAATATGGTATAACCAGGTACAGTACCCTGAAAAAAAAAGTCTCAAAATCTCAACTTCAACTTTGTCTTCCAATGCAGGGGGTGCAGGTTTGATCCCTGGTCAGGGAGCTAAGATCCCATATGCCTCCTGGCCAAAAACACCCAAAACGTAAAACAAAAGCAATATTGTAACAAATTCAATAAAGACTTTAAAAACATGGAAAACAAAAATCTCAACTTTAGAAGGGGACTTCCCTGGTGGCGCAGTGGTTAAGAATCTGCCTGCCAATGCAGGGAACATGAGTTCGAGCACTGATCTGGGAAGATCCCACATGCCACGGAGCAACTAAGCCCATGCGCCACAACTGCTGAGCCTGTACTCTAGAGCCCACGAGCCACAACTACTGAAGCCCACACACCTAGAGCCAGAGCTCCGCAACAAGAGAAGCCACTGCAATGCGAAGCCTGTGCACTGCAACGAAGGGTAGCCCCCGCTCACCACAACTAGAGAAAGCCCACGCGCAGCAACAGAGACCCAACACAGACAAAAATAAATGATTTTTTTAAAAAACCTTTAGAAGGGACTGTAAAAGGTCACCAAATCCAATGTGCTTGAATTATTCCACTGAGGAAGACGTCGCTATTTCCTAAGGCAGCTCTGTCTATCCACTTAAAATGTTCTTTCATATGTTAGGCCCTATAGTTTCCAACCACTGGTCCTACTTTCTTCCTTACGTGCATGTAGATGAAATCTAACCTAATCTCTCTTCTACAGAAAAAGCCCTTCAAATATTTGATGATCCTTATCATATATACTGCTGTGGTCAACATCTCCAGTTCCTTCAACCATTCCTTCTATGACGACATACATTCAAGTGCTCACACTATCTGGACACTCTGAAATTCTTTGGCAAAGGAGTCATTCATAAATGAACATAATTACTTCAAAAAGGCCTGATTACAGGACTATCACCACCTTTAACCTAGATTATACTCCTACTAATATAATCTTAATAGTTTTCTGGTTTTTAGTTGACAGCTTTACATAAATTAGCCCTACATACTCATTTTTGCTATTAATAGGTAAATCCCCCCCCCAACTTACAATGAGGCAGTAAACTTATTCCTATTAAAATTTTAATCTCTTTCAATTTGGCCCATTGTGTCAATCCATTCAGATCTTTTAGAATCTTGATTATATTTTCCAGCAGATTGACTAACCCCTCAAACTTTAAATTTGTATAACATACCTTCCAGATATTAATAGAAGTTTTAATTAAAGTTTGACCAGGACAAGGTGAAGATCACAGCCCTATATTATATCCTTTTAAAGATGATCATTTAAACAATTATTTTTGCCATTTTTCTCCTTGTTCAAGAAGTTATAAGAGACTTTCAAATACCTTAAAGCCAGATGTATTATGTCTATCACGTTTTTATAACCTATAAGTCCTGTAACTCTGGCAAGAAGTAAGATTTAATTAGAAAACTATTAGGACACTATACTAGGAATTCAAGAGGTCATTTCTATTCCTCACAAGAATATTTGCTTGCCTGATGACATGCAAACCATGTAACTTCTTTGGGCATCAACTGCTTCAGCTTGACAGAGACTGCTAATTATCTACCCAGTATCCATTTTTCCTTCCACAGTAACAGTGCTTTCACTTGGCGTAGCAAAGTACCCACTAAAAATTTTTTTCTAGTGTCCCTTCCATCTGGGATATAAAGAGAAGTAACTGTTGGGTGTCAGAAAGTCTCGTTAAAGATACTCAGTGGCAGGCATCCTGTCTGACTTTCCGATCTTCCTCCTACTTCTTGCCTTGAACTTACATATACTATTTAGAGCTCCAGGAGCCAATTTAGATTATAGTGTGACCACAGGAGGGAAGCCATGCACCAAGGATGATAGAGGACAGAAGGAGCTTAAATTATTAATAATTTCATGAAGCATGTACCAGCCTGGAAAAGCTTACCTCTGGACACTTTCTTGGAAGACAAGTAAACCTCTATTGTCTTTAATTCACTGTTATTTAGACTTTCTGTTACATGCAGCTGAACCTAATCCCAGTAATCCTGAGATCCTTGCCAATACTATGATCTATACCAGGGGTCAGCAAACCTTTTCTGCAGAGGGCCAGAGAGTAAATATTTTAGGCTTTGCAAGCCATGTGGTCTCTGTAGCAACTACAACTCTGCTGTTGTAACACAAAAACAGCCATAGACGATATGTAAACAAATGAAAGGGGCTCTATTCCAATAAAATGTTATTTACAAAGCCAAGCAGCAGGCCATAGTTTGCTAACCCCTGATCTATACAAATAAACAAAATTTCAACTGTTTCAGAGTTTATCAATGACTAAAATGAGTTAATTTAGCAGAAACAGAAGAAGCAGGCATAAATAATAAAATCTGGTTTCTTAATAAACCAAAGGACAGTCATATTACTTTTATATACTACATATAGGAAGGAATGTAAAATGTTACATTTCTGAGAGTAACTTGGTGTGACATATCACAAAATGTAACAATGTTACTTTTTTGCTAAAATTCTACTTCTAAGATTTTAATCCCACTAAAAACCATAGAATTACACAGATAAATTTACAAAAACATAAAATTTACATTTACATTTAGTTACTTAAATGACATGAGTAACTATCTACAGCACTGATTATTAGTAAAAAAGCCATAATGCAGAAGTATGGGCAATATGATCACAATTTTAATAGATACAGACAGCCAAATAGATATATCTAGGTTCATGATGGAGTCTGTAATTTTCTTACTATGTCTTTGTCTAGTTTTGGTATTAGGGTAATACTGGGCTCATAGGATGAATTAGGAAGCATTCCCTCTGCTTCTATCTCTGAAAGAAATTGTAGAGAAGTGGTATAATTTCTTCCCTAAACGTCTGGTGGAATTCACTAGTGAACCCATCTGGACCTGTTGCTTTCTATTTTGGAATTATTGATTCAATTTTTTAAATAGGACTAGGCCTATTCAGATTGTCTACTGACAAACAGATGTATACCAAAATGTTTAACTGTGGTTTTTAAGTTTCTTTGTTTTTTTTTTAAACTTTAAAATATTTATTTATTGGAAAGGTAGTAGTCTCATATAGTACAAAATTCAAATTAGAAATGTACACTTTGAAAAGTTAGTCTACCAGCTACCTCTGTCTACCCGCCTCCCCCAACTCAGTTCTTGTCCCCAGAGCCCAGTTACCAGTGTTTCGTGTATCTTTCTGGAACTGCTCAATGCATAGCTTTTAATTTGTTTTTAAGAAAATGTACAACAAAATCTTCTGTTACATGCAGAGGAGTTTAAGTGTTTTTGCAAATACATGTATTATTTTTTTTTCTTTTATGGCCCCTGGCTAACATGTCTTGTTCAGGAAAGCCATTCATACTCCAAGATTGAAAACAATTTTCCTATATTTACTTCTAATACTTTTCTATTTTGGTTTTAAATTGACATCTTTAAACCAACTGGGTTTTTATATTTGAACAGAGTCTGATACAGGTGGGGATCTAATTTTATTTTCTTTGAAGTATGGCTACTGAATTGCTTCACTACCATTTAATCCAGCCTTTCCAATGGATCCAAATCATTTAATATCCAGGTCCCAAATCTCCAGCATCAGTAACAACCACTGAGGATAGCTTCATCCCACAAGTCTCACTCCTGTGTGCTATGTTTGCCAGGATGCTTCTTCTCTCTACTGGACCTTCTTCCCTCCTTCATGGTGTCCCAATCATGGGTGCTCTTCTTTCTGTACTTGGACTTCTCTGTGCTTCCTGGTGCCACTTTGGCCTTCCTCCTGTTCTCTTTGTGGGAATCTTCATCCTCTTCATCCCTGTGGTGCTTCCTCTTCCACGATACCTGCTCCTCATTGCCATGTTCTCCTCCCCCCTTCTCCCTGGACCTTCCCATCCAGCCTCTATCTGGATCTCCTGCCTGATGGACACTGGTGTGGTCCTCTGAGAAGCAGCTGGCCTCTTCTCTGTGTTGTGCTGTGTGGGGGCCAGTGGTCATTCCTTGCACAGGTGGGCTTGGAAACCACCGGTTATTGAAGAAATGGTCATGTTTTTTCTGACAGTTATTTACCGGTTCCAGTCTTTGCTGTAAGTGATGAATACTGGACAGTGTGTGTAAGTGGCTTTCCACTGTTTTCGGTCTTTTGTAGGAACCTGGGAACTTGTGGGGCCTCCTGAAGGGGAATCTCTTTTCCAGCATTGGAGGTCTGGGTGCCGTGTGGTCCTTTTCTCTGTACACAGAGTCTTCTGTCCCCTTTCTAAAGCAAACCTCTGGTTGTAATCCTCTGGCTCTTTGCTTTCTAATATAATCCTGAAGTTCACATTGAAAAGCATCATAAGTCTTAGAATTTTCCATTATATTGACTACAGATGAAACTCTAGAGTCACCACCATGCACTAGTTTACTGAGAGAAATTTCCACAAATAGATGGAGCCTCCCTTCCTCAAGCCTACAAGTCTTTGGGGTTGTGTAAGTAGAATATCTGTGGGCCCACAGAGAGCAGAGGTTCGCCTGCCAGGAAGGGAGGGAGGGAGGAGCCCTAGCTAGGGGTAGGTTTTACTCAGCTCCAGGAGAAGAATCCCAACTTCTTTGCAGCTCAAACTTCTCTCTTTCTTTGTACTTTTATGTATTTTCTAAGTTTTCTAAAATAAACATGATTATATTGTAAAAGGAAAAAAACTTTTTTAAGTTGGTCATATGTAATTACTATAATTTGGTCAAACAAGACATAAAATACGTTATAAATCACAAGCTTAAGAATTTTAAAAACAGTAAGAAAATATCACAATTTCTAAACCAAGACAATGCACATTCTTTTCTCCTAGGAAGCAAGTACTGCTTATATGATATACCTGGACAAGAAATGCTTCAGGGTCTCTCTGTGTTCCTTTCATTCCCAGGAGAGTAGAGAAAATCACTTTGATGTTGAAGTCATCTCCCACTTCCACAGCAAGTCCTTTTTGCTTTTCAGCAGCAATAAATGCATTCAGAAGTTTAGAATACTCTTTGAAATTAGAATAGGAGAATTTATATAAGGGAGTTAAACTATATAAAGTCCATTGTTTATGCAAAAGGAACGCAAACTTTTGAGGATCAACATCTTCCTAGAAAAAATCAAGACAAAGGAAGTTTAAGAATTAGGAAACATTAGTAACTAAGAACTTAATCACAGTACCTTAAATATTTAAAACAAAGCCATTACTGGGTACCTGATCTTTGCATTTGCTGTACTTTCCCTTTGGAATGTTCTTCCCAGGGTGTTCACATGGCATGTTCCATTCCTTCATTCAGGTCTCTGCCCAAATGTCACTCAAGAGGCCACCCTATCTAAAGTAGCACCTGCACCCATTCCAGCTTTGTCATTCTATATCTCCTTAACATGCTTTATTTCTTACACAGCACTTATTACTATCTGACATTAGGTACTTGTCTGATTTTTACTGTCTTCACTACTAGAGTATGAGTTTGATGAGAACAGGAATTTTGCCTATTTTATTCACTACTATATCCCTAGCACCTAGAACAATGTCATCTAGAACAGCTGTTCAATAAATATTTATTGGATGAACAGTTATATTTAACTTTTAGAAACTTCAAATTATAGAGTTTAAAAATAGTCACCACTGTATTCCTGGAGCATCGAATTTGATTGGTTTTCATTAAGTAATTTCTAAAATTGTTTGGCAGTTAATTCACTCCATCACCCTAATTCAGTAGATTAAATAAAAAGATACATGGGAGTATTTTGTCCAGGCTCTATTAGAATCACAGGGACCACTAAAAACAAAACACTTCATTTGTATTGGCACTATGGCAGTGCTGAGGGTCTTCACATACACCCCCACATAAGCTCCTAGTTTTATCCTGAATTTAACTTTTCTATAGAATCCATACTTCCACAGTCCCAAATATCTTTTGGAACTTTCACCACAGTTGTCCACTTGACAAAAATATTTGTTCTGACTAGAGTACTCATGGAAAAGTTGTAAACTTTTTTCTTATTACTATCAAAAGATTTGGGGAAAAAAAGTGGGGTCCAATGGTTAGGACTTGGCGCTTTCACTGCCAGTGCCTGGGTTCAGTCCCTGGCTGGGAACTAAGATCCCTTAGGCCATGTGGTGCGGCCAAAAAAAAAAAGATCTGGCATAATTATTTGTATCATAGAGAAAAGGAAACACTGAACTGGACACTCCAGTCTTTTTTTTTTTTTTTTAACTGTTGCAATGTTTGTTTTTTTATTTTTCCAGTCTTTAATTTATATACAATCTCTGTTTTCTGGTTAAGAACTATAACTTTCATTACCAGGACTAGTAATTTTTCTTTTTCTTTTTTTTTGTAAATTTATTTATTTTATTTACATTTTATTTTCGGCTGTGTTGGGTCTTTGTTGCTGCACGCGGGCTTTCTCTAGTTGGTGCGGGTGGGGGCTACCCTTCGTTGTGGTGCGCGGGCTTCCCATTGCGGTGGCTTCTCTTGTTGCCGAGCGCGGGCTCTAGGCATATGGGCTTCAGAAGTTGTGGCTCGCAGGCTCTAGAGCTCAGGCTCCGTAGCTGCAGCGCACGGGCTTAGCTGCTACGCGGCACATGGGATCTTCCCAGACCAGGGCTTGAACCCATGTCCCCTGCATTGGCAGGCGGATTCTTAACCACTGCACCACCAGGGAAGCCCTAGTAAGTTTTCTTTAAAAAAGTTTTCACAAAAAAGCAAAAATTTTCTCATATGCCAAAATATATTAGAACCACAAACAGACAAGAAAAAGTTAAAAGGAAGGTGTGGGTGACTGATCAGCCAGGTTCCTTGCTAAGTGACTCAAAAGCATCCATCAAACTTGTATTGACGGCACTTCCCTGGTGGTGCAATGGTTAAGAATCCACCTGCCGATGCAGGGGACACGGGTTCAAGCCCTGGTCTGGGAAGATCCCACATGCCGCAGAGCAGCTAATCCCGTGCGCCACAGCTACTGAGCCTGTGCTCTAGAGACTGAGAGCCACAACTACTGAAACCTGAGTGCCCAGAGCCCTGGAGCCACAACTACTGAAGTGCACGCTCCTAGAGCCTGTGCTCTGCAACAAGGAATAGTAGTCCCCGCTCTCTGCAACTAGAGAAAGCCCTCGCACAACAATGAAGACCCAACGCTGCCATAAATAAATAATTAAATAAATTTATAAAACAACAAAATAACTTGTATTGACTGGGGCTTTATTTCATAGTTCAGTAAAATTACAAATTACTAATGTTATACACAGGGTTTTTTTATGAATGATCAAAACAGAGCATGTTGCCACCAGACAAATCTGGAACAATATAAACATGAAAATAATTTAGTAAGGAATAGAAAAATTTTAAAAACAGGAATTCATGAACCTGTACTGATAAATAGATAAATAAATGGAATAGAAATGAGAAGGGCCTAAAATAGAATGACAAAGGCTGGTTGGTAAATATGAAGCAAATAGAGATGGAAAATCATTATTTTTCAACCATCACCATAAAGATGGGATTAGGCAAAAAATACCAATGGATGAAGGATGTTAAGTGTGAGGCAAAATTTTGATGAGGCACAGGATATTTGTATTATCTTAAAGTATCTCCCCACAGACCACTTATTTGTTGCAGGGGGGAATAAAGCAGTAATTATTGGGCAACACGTTGACAAGATGATCAAAATTAGCATCACCTATGTGCTACCAGATGTTATTCCCCAAAAGGATACAACACGACCTATACAGTATTCCAGCCAGCGATACATAATTTCAATCTAATCTTGAGAAAACATCAGACAAATACAAAATGAGGAATATTCTATTTTAAAAGGGAAGAGGAGGGGCTTCCCTGGTGGCGCAGTGGTTGAGAGTCTGCCTGCCGATGCAGGGGACACGGGTTCGTGCCCTGGTCTGGGAAGATCCCACATGCCGCGGAGCAGCTAGGCCCGCGAGCCATGGCCGCTGAGCCTGCGTGTCTGGAGCCTGTGCTCTGCAACGGGAGAGGCCACAACAGTGAGAGGCCCGCGTACCACAAAAAAAAAAAAAAGGGGGGGGGGAAGAGGAGGAAATATATTCTTCAAAAATGTCAATGTCATTAAAGACAAAGAAATATTGTGGAAACGTCCCAAATTAAAGAAGTTAAGGACGGAGACGGAACTAGAGGATGTCATACTAAACGAAGTCAGACAGAGAAAGAGAAATACGATATCCCTTATATGCGGAATCTAAAAAGAAATGATACAAATGACCTTATTTACAAAACAGAAACAGACTCACAGACTTAAGGAACTTATGGTTACCAGGGGGGAAGGGATAGTTTGGGAGTTTGGGATCGAAATGTACACACTGCTATATTTAAAATGGATAACCAACAAGGACCTACTGTATAACACAGGGAACTCTGCTCAATGTTATGTGGCAGCCTGGATGGGAGGGGAGTTTGGGGGAGAATGGATACATGTATATGTATGGCTGAGTCCCTTTGCTGTGCACCTGAAACAATCACATTGTTAATCGGCTATATCCAATATAAAATAAAAAGTTTTAAAAAAAAATCAACCAAAAAACAAAAACTTTGTCACCATTGGAGAATGCTAGGAAACCAACCCCTAGCATTATTTTGAAAGCTAGTAAATAAAGAGAAAGAATTTTTTTAAAAAAAGAGAGGCTTCCCTGGTGGCGCAGTGGTTGAGAGTCCACCTGCCGATGCAGGGGACACGGGTTCGTGCCCCGGTCCGGGAGGATCCCACATGCCGCGGAGCGGCTGGGCCTGTGAGCCATGGCCACTGAGCCTGCGCGTCCGGAGCCTGTGGCTCCGCAACAGGAGAGGCCACAACAGTGAGAGGCCCGCGTACCGCAAAAAAAAAAAAAAAAAAAAAAATTTTAAAAAAAACAGAGAGGTTAAAAAACATATGGTACTGATAGTATGAATAATTACTATAGCTGTTTCTCATTTATTTTATTACCACAGGGAATAAGAATATACTAAAAATACTATAAATAGTAACAACAATTGAAATGTTTCATTCACAGACATTCTCAATTATTAGTAACACAAAGGAACACAAAGAGCATACCTGCAGTTGTGAACACTCGGGAATTTTCCTTCGAGGTGGAGTCGGGATAAATGAAGTCTGCTTCCTGACTGATTCTAATCGTTTTTGCAGAGGGGTGGCACCTATAAAGTAATCTTTAAGCCTTGAGGATGCACACTGTCTAGGAGTCGATTCTGGTGCATCATAAGAATCCATGGTCTACATAAAAAGAAATAAAACCAGAATTCTAAACACTAAAAAGTTAATTCATGCTCATAGTTTCACTGATTCCTCTATCTACTATAAAGGAATTCTTTCTCCCTCCTACTTCCTGCCCCATTTTGACTTTTTAATCAAATCCTATATTTCTCATTGGCTATAGGCTATTTTTATGAACACCTTACAGATAGCACAGTTAAGTTCAAAACTAAATTCAACTCCTTCTGTCCTTCCAATAGCTAGCTGGTCCATTTTCACAAATTCCTGTCAATTTTCTAAGTTAATTTAAATTTATTTACATAGTCTCCCACTTTCATTTTTTAACATACAATCATTAAGCACATTCTTTTGAATTTTTCCTTCCTCAGTCTCTCCATCCATTCCCAAAGCTACTTCCTTAGCCAGGTCTTATTACCACAACTAAACGTTCCATATCTGAGAGTAATCCATTTTTTAGAAATGGTACTTTATTATTAGTCACCTGTGCAAAAAACTTTACAGCAATGAGATAAATTCTACTCTTCTGCTGTGTATTCATAACTCATAATTCAGCTTGTCTTTATCCTACTTCTCCTAGACATAAACACATTCTTGTCTTCATGTGTTTGCTTATCAACTGTATTCCCTATCTCAAGTGTTCTTTTTCCATTCCACCTCCATTAAAACCATGTGTGAATTTGATCCCCTTTCACATATTAGGGTTTTGTTAACCTTTTTCCCCCCAGAATACCTATGTTACACACTTCTGTCTGTGTCTGTTTCAGTGGCTCATTCTGGGAAGCAGAGTGTGTGAGTGTGTGTGTACAGAATGAGATCCTCAGGGGTAAATATTTTGAAAAAGCCCAAAAGCCCTCTAAATGAGTCTAACAAAATCCCTTGAGAATATTCTACAAAATCTTTGGAGATTAATAATACACCAGCCCACACAGCTCTCTTCAATCACCTAGTTTCGACCACTCATTTTGGCCCGAATTCATCTACTTCCTTGTACTATTTTTTTGGTGTGCATTTCTTCTCTTCCCAGCAAAACAAAACTACTTTGACTGAAATCATGCTCTTTGTATTTCTCTTGTATAATTACCCTAGTATAATGCTGAATGCTGTTTAATTTTTAAGCAAGTATTAGTTTAATTGAACAGAAGTATTTCATGGAACTCCAAAATTGAAAGGAATTATGATTTAAAAGTTATAAAAATTACTCCCAAGTAGTGGCACAGTTACCCTTTCAAAAATTTTTTCACGGGCTTCTCTGGTGGTGCAGTGGTTGAGAGCCCGCCTGCCGATGCAGGGGACACGGGTTCCTGCCCCGGTCCGGGAAGATCCCATGTGCCGCGGAGCGGCTGGGCCCGTGAGCCATGGCCGCTGAGCCTGCGCGTCCGGAGCCTGTGCTCCGCAACGGGAGAGGCCACAACAGTGAGAGGCCCACGTACCAAAAAAAAAAAAAAAAAAAATTTCACAAATGAAGAGCTTTGTTTATTATATTTAAATTTCATCAAGTCAAAATATGACACACTCTATATCTTGCACAAAACTCCATAAATTAAATATATAGTTCTCAAAACTCAGATAATGCCCAGAGAAAGATCATATACCATACAACTTAAATAGCAGCTACTCTAAAGCAGTCTGGCTTTAAATGCGTACAGAACTGTCTATTCAAAATGGAATTTTAATCAGTCCCATCTACATTGAATGTTTCTTTCAAATCTGTTATTTGGAATAACTGCTAACATTTATTGAGTATTCATCATGCGCCAGGTAACTTTCTAAGCCCTTTAACAAATATTGTCTCATTTAATCCTCAAACAACTGTATGAGGTGGGTTATTATATTCCCAGTTGACAGATAGGAAGATAAAGAAATTAAATAACTTGCCAAAGTTATACAGCTAAAAATGTCAGAGCCAGAATTTGAACCGAGACAGTCTAACACCAGAGTGGGTGCTCTTACCTCCTTGCACACTGCCTTTCAATAGGGATCGATTTCAAGGCAAAATAAGCCCTACTAATTTTGACTCCTTAAAAGAGAAATTCTATGAATTCCAAAAGGATTTTAACGTCTATCTAGGTGAGAGAAAGACTACTAGCTCTGAAAGGACTGGTTTTGAGAAAACATTTCCCTTGAGTAATTTAATACTGCAGTAATGTGAAATAGCCCAATCCATGCATTAAAGATTAGAAAATGGTTTATACCTATTTTACTTTCTCACTCCATACTCAATAATGTGTAATTTTGCCCTGCCAGATAATTAAGAGGTTAAAAATATAGCCTGACTTAATATTTTACTGTCCCAATATTCTTCCCTCCAACTGTAAGGAAAGAGGTCCTCTTACTTGCTTTCTAAAGCCAATCCATCAACCAATATTCTAGATCTCCATGTCCCTTCACATTTCCCTTGGGCACCATCTCCCATGTTTATTTCAAACCTCTATCATCTCTAATCTCTACTTCACAGGATACTTTTTTTCCATTGCCAAGCATATTCTTGTATTCCTAACACTAAAAATTTTTTGTTTAAATCCTATTCGTCTCATGCGTTTTGAGACCAATTTCCTGGAAATATGGTATACAACTATTGCCTCCACTTACTAATAAATATTTTATTGGAAATCTTCAGCAACCTCTCTTATGAATCCATCACTATAAATACACGGCACTTTTGAAGATTACCAATAATATTTGTGCGAAAACCATGGCCAAATACTTGGTTCATCAAGTTTGCTCATCTTTACTCCTCTAAACTTTCTGTTACCTTGTTTTTCTCAGACACTCGATTATTTCTCCTTGTTTCTTACGGTTCCTTCTGATTCATTTGCTGATTCCTATCCTTCCTCCAGTCCCAACAGTGAGTGTCTCCCCAGACTCTGAAATCACTCATTCTCCATATGATAACATTCATTCTACATATGACTCCTAAATCTCTATTTTCATACCCTTGCACCTGCATTTCAAATTTCCTGTAAAACATTAAACTTTTGTGTCCTCAAACTCATTAAGTTCAAGGCTAAACATTATTTCACACCAATCTTTCCTTTCCAACTACCCTGTTTCTCAGTAATAATTCCACTCTTTCTTCTCATTTTCCTCCCTGCCCCTTAAAATACTCCTTAGTCATCTTTTACTCTTCCCTCAACTTCACATTTACATCCGAATTAGCATCAAATTCTGACATATTTCTTAAAAGCATACATACTAGCCCTCTCAGATTTGGCCTTCACTTGCATTTTAATTATAGCCACTTATCTTATTCCCAGTCTTAACCCCTTTCCCCAATCCATGACTAGTTTCTCCACAGACACCACTTTTATCTTGTCATTACCTTGCTTAAGATCCCATAACAATTCCCACACATCTTCTAAATAAATAAAGCCAAAACTTCTCTGCCTGGGTTTCAAGGCACCTGATCATATTATCTGATCTTATCCAGGTTCATTTTCTACTACTTCAGTTCTTACCCCAAGATCCATGGACAAAGGGTCTTTCCAAAATCTAAAAGCCCTCCAAGGTTGGATACAAAATGGTGTATGCGTGTGTATTTGGTGGGAGAAAGGGGTGAAGAAAGGTCTAGTTGATGATTCTTTATACGGTTAAGAGCCACTGCCCTAAACCCAAACATGCACCCCTTCCCCTAGGCTGCTCATCACCCTCCTGCTCTTCATGCCTGTCATGTTTGCCTCTGCTCCCGGACTTTTTTATTTAACCTATTAAGACTACTTCTTAATAGGTTAAGCCAATTAAGACTACTTCTCTACACCCATTTGTCTGACTAAATCCAATCTATCCTTCAGGTTTCATCTCCTCAGGAAAAGCTTCCAAGTATCCACAGAGCTAGCTCTCCGGCCAATTCCTCTTGCACTTGCAGTTCAGAACACACAATTACAACTCAGTTGTTTTTCTTGTGCTAAGTCCGTAAGGGACCCTGACTTAAATCACTTTTGTACATTGTCACCTAAAGCCAACGCTAAGCAGGTCGTGTGAAACACATCTGAACCCCCAAGTATTGTAAAGATAACAACCACACAACAGGACAAAACACAAAGTTTACTGCCACGCCCGGACCAATAACAAAGCATCTTACCAATAAAATGCCGTGATGACGCTGTCAACCATTCCCTTCACGAATCATTCTTCAAGTCTGGATCCAAAACTACGTCGAAACTGAAATCCCCTGAAGTAAAACAGCCGCCAAAATGACAGCGAAGAGTAAGTCCGGAGGAACCCCTGGCACTCCCAAATTCCCTCTCGCTCCACCACAGGTGGGTTCACGACGGACGCAAACGGACCCAGTAAGGAGACCTCCGCTCCCGCAGGCGCCAGCCGAGCCCGACAGTTCAAGCCAGGAGGGACATTTCCGCTGACTCAGCCACCCAGCTCCGCGACCCTCGCTCCTGCGGAGTCTGCTTCAGCCCACAGAGGGAAAGGGCAAGAGACAGTGTGTCCCAACTCGCCCCTCTCCACCTGAGCCCTCAGGGGCCAACGCCAGCTCCAAATTCCAGCCGTTGAGAAGCCGCAACTTTGCGTTCAGCCGCCTCCTCAGTTTAAAATCGTTTCCCGACTCGCTCTGCGGCAAGACGCTGGACGCCTCCATGGCGCCGATTCCAAGTCAGTGAAGCAACTACGGTTGCCATTTTAACTGAGGGCACGGGAGCACTCTAACCATTATCGTCTACTTTCCTAATCGCGGGGTGTTAATCTTCCTCGCTTTTCTACCGGTGCTAAGCGGGCCTTCAAATTTCCGCCCGTAGTAAAGATGGCGGCATTCCCTGCGCTCTCACTGGTTGACTCCCTCCACCGTAATCTTGGTTGTCCTTGGGGTGGGTTAAGGAGCGCTTGGCTCCCAGCGGCGATCTGTGTGTGGTTTCGGGCCCCAGAAACATTTTGGATTTGCTTGCTTTCCTCCTTCTGAAGACCCGAGGTCGGCCACCAGGTTTGGGAGATTTGAAACGCGGGGCTGATTTTCCTCCCTGTTTTCCGGTTCTGCCCGCGGGAACCTTCGGGGAAGCGTGGAAGGATGGGAAGGGCGTGCGCCTGCTGACCAGCCCCGTGCTGCCACTGCGTGGCCGCGGTGTCCCGCCTTGGCTACTGTATGGAATCGTACGCTTGTCACTTCAGGCAGAAGCTTTGTTTGTTAATAGAAGTGAAACGGATGCGTTGAGAAGGGACAAAGATTTTAAAAGGTCTTTCCCCTACCCAACTTCCCCAAAGGCCCCAAAGACTTTGCAGGTTTATCTAGTTTGCCGACACGAGCTCTTGAATGTTTAGCGGACAAGGGCTTAAATATACGAGAGTGGGAACTCCTAACATTTTAAGGGATTTGTGTGTATTTCCAAAACTGACTTTTGACCGCCATCCAACACCTGCAGCGTGAGATTCCTGAGCGGCTCGCCATCCTGCGGCTCCAACATGTTCTGTTGGTTAAGTCGGCTGTACAGGGGTTTATCCAGACCCACTAGAAGGACCACACAGCTGATCTGGGGTTCTTTCTCCCGAAGTCTGGTACTGAGTTCACAGAGGAGAATTCCAGGTGAATGTAGTGAAGAGGTTTGTCCTCTGAACAGCCCTTCCTCCTTTTTCCTGCAGCAAAAGTGCTTATTCCATTTTTCCCCTAGTCTCGACTGGATAGCTTTATGTGTAGAAGCACATCATTCACCCTCTTCATTTCTTATAATGTAGTTTTCTCCCTGGAATTTAAAAAGAGCAGAAAAGTAACCACATGAGTAGGCTATTCATTAAGCTAGCTCATGCTGTGAATAAGAAGCCTAAAAAATTCTTTCATACTTGAGAATACTTTCAATAGGGTTTTCAAATGTACGAGTGACTATTTCACTCTAGATTCATACTAAAACCAGTTACTGCACCATCAAATTTATGAAATTCCCAAGATCCTATTTCATTTGGGGAAGAAATGTGCACTATTAAGAACACTGCGTTTTAGGTCAATGCCGATGCTGGGTGATGAAAAAAAATATTTAGATTCTTAACACAAGGCAAAAATTTACACTAATACAGTTATTCACATGGCTTTTGACACATTTGCAGGTAAATTTAATAGTGATTGATTACATTCTTCCACTTTATAAATTTCATCCATGGACATGAAATACCAAAGATGGTATGATTTGAGAGTCTATTCTCAAACAATGTGCAAATGATATATTTTTAATCTTACTTTTTTTCGTTTAAGAACTCAGTAGCTTTGTTGCCCGGACCAACACGTGTGGAGAGTTGCGTTCTTCTCACTTAGGCCAAGAAGTCACCTTGTGTGGATGGATTCAGTACCGAAGGTAGATAAAGGCAGGTGGTTTAAGTATGCATGATGGTGGTTTTCCTAAGGCAGTTTCAAACTGCTGTTAATTTTTAACCAGTCAGAAGAATAAAACCTTTGCAACTCCTGTAGGAGTCTCAGAAGTCATTTAATTTTCAGTTTGGTTTTTGTTTTGAAAGACTCAAATAGTGTCACTCTCAGTAAGTACCAGTAACACCTGTTGAAGGGTATAATAAGAGTTATCCACCAAGGGACAGAAATGTCCCTAGGTTTACTAAGATTGAAGAGTTCCTAGGACCAGTACTTGGGTAAGCTAGTAAAAAAGCATAGTTTTTGCTAAATTTAGGTAGAGAAAAAGCCTAAAAACATGAACAATGATTCCTTAATGTTAGAGGACATATTGTTGTTGTTCATCTCTATATTCCAGAACATAGCTGAATGGAACATTAATTCACAATGAAGAGATCCAAAATACATAGATTGAGTGATTTTCCTAAAGAATATGACCCAAATGGGTGGGTATTTGACCCATACATTTGCTGACTTTTATCTCCTGAAGGAAAATCTGAGGCGGCTTTCTGTACCTCTTCTTGGTACTAAGAACTGTATGAGAAATGTCGGTTGAATGCTAAAATATTGGGATTTGGGGGACCTTTTGATGGCTTATAGAGGTATTAAGTTAGTACTGCACCTCTTTTAGAAAATTTTAGATTACATCTTATTTTTAGGAAAATAAAAGATTTTATATTGCCGTATTTTAAAAAATTACCAATCAGATGTCTCTAATATGCTAAAATATTACCTTTGGATTTTAATATATGGAAAGTTTCCAATTTTAATTCAAATTTCTTATAAAGACTTAAGCCAATAAAATTTTTTAAGTTTTAAAATCTGCCTTTTCATTAATAAGCCATCTGGATAGCATTAGTAAGCTGTACATATAGCTACTAAAAGTTGAAATTGTAAATGAAAAAGTTTTTTCATTAATCTACAAGATAATTACACAAATATAACTATGAATGCATATTATTTATTATAAAAAAGCAACATGTGAAATTGCATGGGTTTTTAATTTGTTTAATTTGTTTTGCCTGCTTAAATTTTGGTCTCAAAGATTTTATCCTAATATTTCACTTTCTTCATTAATCAGGCAAAACATCTTCCTGGTCCTAAGAGATTTCCATGGGCTTGTTCAAGTTATCATTCCTCAGGATGAGGTAATAGACAGTTCCTCCTGTTATCTCCAAGCCTCTTTGATGCTGTGGTTAGAATAAATGAAGCATGGGCTTCCCTGGTGGCGCAGTGGTTGAGAGTCCACCTGCCGATGCAGGGTACACGGGTTCGTGCCCCGGTCCGGGAAGATCCCACATGCTACGGAGCGGCTGGGCCCGTGAGCCATGGCCGCTGAGCCTGCGCGACCGGAGCCTGTGCTCCGCAACGGGAGAGGCCACAGCAGTGAGAGGCCGGCGTACCGCAAAAAAAAAAAAAAAAAAAAATACCAGTGACCCACTAGAATGATGAGTGCAGAATATGAACATATTAGTTACAGAAAAAAATATAAATGGCTATTTTTCTATATGTCCATAGACATATGAAAATATGCCCAACTTCACTTATAGGCAGAGAAATATGAATTAAAGCTACACAGAATTGTTATTTTTTATGCACTGGATTGACAACACACTGTGTTTGGGAAAACAAGTGCTTATACATTCCTGGAGGGAGTATAACTTGGCACTAGCTCTATGGATGGCAATTTGGCAATATCAAAATTATAAATGCATATATCCTTTGAACCATTCATTCCACTTGTAGTCAATGATCTTAAAGTTATCTTACACGTAGACTTACATAGATGCAAAATGACACAAATAGAAGGTTATTCACTGATGAAATAGTTTTAATCGAAAGAACAATCTAGGGCTTCCCCGGTGGCACAGTGGTTGAGAATCCGCCTGCCAATGCAGGGGACACGGGTTCGATCCCTGGTGCGGGAAGATCCCACATGCCACGGAGCAACTAAGCTCATGAGCCACAACTACTGAGCCTGCGTGCCGCAACTACTAAAGCCTGTGTGCCTAGAGCCTGTGCTCCACAATGAGAGAAGCCACTGCAATGAGAAGCCTGCGCACCACAACAAAGAGTAGCCCCCGCTCGCCACAACTAGAGAAAGCCCGTGTGCAACAATGAAGACCCAACACAGCCAAAAATAAATAAATACAATTTTAAAAAAGAAAAAGAAAGAACAATCTAAATGTTCCCCAATAAGAGACTGGTGTAGAAAATAATGTACATCCTTACAGCTATGGAAAAGACTGAAGCTTATTATGTACTAATATGGGGAAAAAATCCAAGGTATATTGTTAGATATAAAAATAGGATACAGAAGAGCATGTAGAGTGATATTATCTATACTAAAAAGGGCATGTGTATGTGTGTGTATGTTATGAACTGTCCCTGGAAGGACACATAATGTTGGGTATCTCTGGGGAGGGGAACTAAGGAGCTGGAGAGAGACTTTTCACTGTAGATCTGTTTATACCCTTTGAATTTGAGCCATGTGAAGGTACTACCTGCTCAAAAAATAATTACCATCAAATTTAGATAAAGTAACTCTCATCATGCTTGCTGAACATCATTGGTTTCTATTTTGGTAATATTTACAAATGTTTGTACACCTGAGAAAAATAAGATTTACTCAGCTTTTAATGTTTGAAGTAAGTAAAGAGCCATGGGTTATCTTTCAGGGATCAGGATGCAGAGATAAGCGTAGCTAACCCAGGAGAACTCCTTCACTTTGGACTCCATTATTGCTCTTGGATTTAACTGCCCCTAAGGCTAACCCTGTAGACAGTTACCTTTAAAGTATGTGGGAACTGTTTGCATTAATCATTCTTCTCTTTATTTTCCTTTAAGGAAAAAAATTTTTCATTCTCAACTAATAGTTTTACTTGCTGTATTATACAGAGTCAAAATGGGGATGCAGTTTACCAAATTCTTTAATAAAGTCATTAGGAGAAGCCCCAGTATTTATTGCAGTTAAGCTATGAGTATTAACATTTTTCTAAGCCATAATCTACAGTTGCTGCAGAGTCCTTTAAGTTCATTTATTTGTTTGAACTATTTCCCCCTCTTATTCTGTAGTCAGCTGCTTCTGTGAAGAAGATTTTATGTGAAGCCCCCATGGAATCTGTGGTGCAAGTGTCTGGGACAGTAATTTCCCGACCTCCAGGACAAGAGAATCCAGTTAGTAATTTAGAAACTGTCTGTTTAAATTTTACCTGTGTACATGTGCACTGTCTGTCAACACATTCAGGCAACAGCAACTGAGTATCTATTAGGTATACAGCACTAAAGCTCTGCAGGTTCTACAAATGAACCTACAGATTTCACTGCAAACATAAACACCTATGTAAATATGCATGTTAAGATATTTGGTAATGAGCTCATCAGCCACAGATATACATAAGAATGTCAAAGTCATACACAGGTATTTATGTTTTAGACTATACACTATAAGCACCCCATGTTTTACATATGTAAATAAATGCTTGTGTTTTATAAATATTCATTGTGTACATGTCCTAATGAGTGATTTTTAAAATAGGTCTTTTCTCTCTCTCTTTTTAAGAAAATGCCAACAGGTGAGATTGAAATCAAAGTTAAAACAGCTAAACTTCTGAATTCCTGCAAGAAGCTGCCCTTTGAAATTAAGGACTTTGTGAAGGTGCTATCCTCTGTTACTAATAAAATAGAGCATCTAGAAAATGTTGATAACCAGTAAAGTGTTTTCAGAGTTTTTTAAAGAAAAAGTTTAACTTCTCCAAAATTAAGCATGTTATTATAGCTATATCATGAATTATTCTGTTAGTTTTACAATTTCCTGTTAGTTTTACAATTTTCTTAAATATCAACAGTTCATTAAGCTGTTGCAGCTCCTGAACACCTAGAATGTTTTTTCAGATAGCTGGAAACAAGGTTGTCTTTAAGACTTAGGTGTTATTTTGTTCCATTTTTTTGGTGCTATGGTTTTACATTTTGAGAGGAAATGTATATTTACCTTAGAAATGGCCACATGGGTAGGAGATCCTGCATGTATTAAGTTTAAGCCTCTAACAGTGATAAAAGGTTTACAAGGCATATAAATATGATTACTGTAATTCAGGATGTTCTTTGAGGAAGCTAGACAGCACTGGATATGTAAGCCCAGCTAATTTTCAGCTTTGTCACAATTGTCTACAGTTGTAGACTTATATATACCTAATTTATAAACTAATCTATAAAGGATTTTTAAATTGCATGGCCACTTAGTCTTACAATTGAGTTCCCAGGACTTAATATTTTAATTAGAAAAAGCAGTATAATTACAGAGTTGACCTTGTTGTGGGGAAAAAAAGGAAATATGCAGTTTTCCACCAGCTCTAAGCTTTTAGAAAGAGAAATGACAGGTAGTTCTTCTATTTCTGTTTCTAGTATCAAAGAAATAAACTATTCCAGGGGAAAGGACTTTTTAAAAAAGGTTGTCAGCACAGGAGGGTTGCAGAGAATTCCAGCCTTGAAAATAAGCAGACCTTATCACTGTGTTCCTACTAGTACAGCTGTAGACATTCATCTGCTGTTCGCTTGCATTTCTTAAACTTGTCATCCCATCCAGGTCATAAAGTCGTGGGTGTTTTTGGCCCTGGTATATATTTTCTAATGATCTTTGAAATCTTTACATTTTTTTTTTTTCAGGATTAAACTCCAGGCTTAAAAATGAATGGGTAGGGAGTTCCCTGGTGGCCTAGTGGCCTAGTGGTTAGGATTCCAGGCTTTCATGGCCATGGCCTGGGTTCAGGCCCTGGTTGGGGCACTGACACCCTGCAAGCCACGTGGTTAAAATGAAAAAAGGCGGAAAAAAAAGAATGAATACATTTTTAGTAAGGTAGGCAAATATCAGTCAGTGAAGTGTGGTTCACTGAAAAATGTAAAATCTATGCTAGTAACAATCCTAGAAGTCATAGGAATTAAGGATGGTGGTGTGTGTGCACAAATGGTAGAAGCTAAAGATAGAGCTAAAGTTCTTGAAAATTCAAAATCTGTATCTAAAGTTAATATCTTTTTAATATTTGAAAAATATTTAAGCATAAAAATCTTTAAATTTGTTTAGAAAACAGAGGCTCTTCGTTTGCGGTATCGCTACTTAGATTTGCGTGGTGTCCAAATGCAGTATAACCTGCGACTGAGGTCCCAGATGGTCATGAAAATGCGGGACTATCTCTGTAATCTACATGGTAAGGGAAGAAACAGTAATTTCCATGTGTTTTATCCTAGAACATAATTTATTAATATAAAACATAATTTAGTTCCCTACTGGGTCAAAATACAACCTTTTAAAGGTGATAGTACCTGTTAATGTTGTCTAAATATTTACCATCACTGTTGAAGGTGGACCAACCCTTTGGTTGTTATCTGTAAGTTTTCTTAATACTTTATCATGCTTGTACATCATTTGTTGGGAGCTCAGAAATGTCATGTGAATGAAACTAGACTCTTCAGTCAGTCCTGGGTTTTTTTCTACTATATTTGTGTTATTTTTGCTACACTAGCAGAACACAAGGAAAACCAGAACAGTTCATTCAATACACAAGAATCTATCAAACAATTATTTCATTACAAAATTATCAACTTTATGAACAGAATAGGATTTTATGAAAATCTTCAGCTTCCCTCTTGGGTTTGTAGAAACCAGAACCAATATGCTTCGTAGTTTATTTCAGTCAAAATTCCTAATTAAAGGGTAGCCTCAGATTTGTTGGACTGTATTGTAGACATCATATTTGGTAAATTTCCATCTATTAAGTTCTGATATTTCTCTCTTTTTAGGGTTTGTGGATATAGAAACACCAACATTATTTAAAAGGACTCCAGGGGTATGTATATTCCTTAAATCAGCCTACTAATAATGTCCTATTAGTTATGAAACTGGACCACTTTGCTTTTATATTCCCTTAGTTCTATTTCTTTTATTTATTTTACTGCCTTAGGATGTTCACACTAACTAGGTATTTTAAGAGCTGAGAAAATTATATGGGTCAGTACTTTAAGTCAGAATCCTTTAATCCTACATCATTTTCTTTCCATTGAGGTTTATAGCTACAAATCAATAATGAATTGGTTCATTAAAAATAAATCCAGGGGCTTCCCTGGTGGCGCAGTGGTTGAGAGTCCGCCTGCCGATGCAGGGGACACGGGTTCGTGCCCCGGTCCGGGAAGATCCCACATGCCGCGGAGCGGCTGGGCCCGTGAGCCATGGCCGCTGAGCCTGCGCGTCCGGAGCCTGTGCTCCGCAACGGGAGAGGCCATGACAGCGAGAGGCCCGTGTACCACAAACAAAATAAATAAATAAATAAATAAATAAATCCATTGTTCATTAAGAACTGACATTTTCAAACACTGATATTTATACAGTCTATGGACTTATAAAATTATAGTTTAAATTTAGAAAAGCAGTTAGGAATTAAATAGGAATTGACGCACAAAATCCTTTTTAGCCAGTAACAGAATTGGGCATTCATTTCAACAAGCATACATTTAATACTCGCTATATACAAATATTTAAAGCCTACTATGTGCAAGCCTTTTAGGGACTAAAGGATGAGCAAGAAATGATCTGTCATTGTGGGAACTTTGCTCTTTAGTTGATTTCATTGATGAACTGAAGTACTGACTTCTACCAGTTCTTGAATTTGCTTTTTAATAATATCTCTGCTCTCCCTCCCTCTCGTTCAAAGGGTGCAAAAGAGTTTGTAATACCATCCAGGGAACCTGGAAAGTTTTATTCTCTCCCTCAGAGTCCTCAGCAGTTTAAGCAGCTTCTGATGGTTGGTGGTTTAGACAGGTGAGCTTTCTTTATGATCGTACTGGTCAGAAAAGGAAAAGAGGGGGAAGAAAGGGGAAAAGGAAACACAAAATTGTCTAATCTCTTAAAAGAAGGTTTGAAAATGTAGGAGTTTGAAAAATACTTGTAAAATACCCTGAAAATGTGTAGTCATCATGTAAAGATTTATTGGGTGACCATTGTGTACAAAGCTCTATGCTAGCAGATGGGGTAGGGGGTTAAAAACAAAAAAGAATAGGTTTTGCTCTCAAGGAGCTAATGAATCTAGTAAGACAAAATAAGATATTAAAATCAACTGTGATGTAAACCAAAAATAAGTATGTTGAGCATTGCAAATTAGTTGTATCAAGAGGTTTGAAATTATATTGTTTTGGGAAATATCATTAAAAACTTTGGGAACTAGGCCTTCTGGGACAGAGCTGCGTTTCAGCAGATGAAGATGAGAGTTGGAATGGCATAGCACAGGAAAGCTCAAGTGTATATATGGAGCAGTGAGTATTTCAATTTGGCTGAAGCAAAAGAGTGTGTATAAAGAAGTATGGACTGCCTTGCATTCAGTCTAATACATGAATATCCAAAGGTGCCATTGTATATTTGTAAGACAATATATTGAGCAGTTAACTTCTCATGGGTCAACTATGTATCTGATTAGATTAGAGCATGATAAAGAATTTTAAAATTTCTTATGCCCTTTTAGTATCATTATTATTTCGTACCCTGCATTGCCAGGAACTTTTGGGGGAAAGTGTGTGTGTGTTTATAGAATCCTGACTCAATTAACACTATTTTCCAATTGTAGATATTTTCAGGTTGCCCGATGTTATCGAGATGAAGGATCAAGACCAGACAGACAGCCCGAATTTACTCAGGTACTAAGTTATATTCACTCATCTCTTACTGATTCAGCCTTGCTAGAGCCAAGAATGTCAAAACCAGGACAGAAATTATATATACTTCTCATTATATTTTATCTATCAGATATTTAATTAAACTAACCTGCAGTTGAGGCATTAGTTATTTAATTTTTGATCCATTTATAAAGAATATGGTCATGGTCATAAACTAAGGAATGACAGATTCCTACAGTGTTTTAATGGTCATGATATGACAAAGTTCTTTAAAAAAAATCTCTTGTGCACTAAAACAGACAATTCTGTATGTTGATATTTAATCTATTTATCTGGTCAATGTCATCAAAGCTATTATGATTTAGTTTCTGTATGATATGGCACAGAAATCAGTAATCAGCACAAAAACCATAAGATTTGGAGTTGGACAGACCTAAGATCAAATGTAATGTAACCGTACATACTCAGGCAAGTCACTTAGCCTCTCTGAGCCTTAAGCCATGAGATAGTTGTGGGAACTAACAGTTTGATGTATGTAAAGCATTAGATGTACAGTAATATTTAACCTGCTTCCCCATGTATTAAGAACAGAATCCAATGGTAATTTGAAACAAGAGAAATAGATAAATATGTATGTATATACTAATATTGTGGCTCTTTAAGTTAGTTTCCATATGTTGCTTTGGTTTCAGATTGACATAGAGATGTCCTTTGTAGAACAGACTGGCATCCAGAGTCTAATTGAGGGTTTGCTCCAGTATTCATGGCCCAGTGACAAAGATCCTGTGGTGGTTCCTTTTCCCTCTATGACTTTTGCTGAGGCGTTGGCCAGCTATGGAACTGATAAACCTGACACTCGCTTTGGGATGAAGGTACTTTTCTTCACTTTTCCAAAATCTGCCCCCGAATAGTCCTGTAGTCTTTTGAACTACTTTGATGTTTACAACCAGTTACACACAGTTATATTTTTTGTTGTTACCTTAGCTTGTTACTTTTGTTGTTACACAGCTACAGCAGGAGAGAATAATAGCATGTTAGCATTACAGTACCTTTTCTCTATCTACTGTGTTCCAAGATTCATTTCCAAGAGCAAGGTTCTTGCTATAACGTTTTTATTACTGACAAGTTATTAGCTACATGGATACGAATGGTAACTTGAAAGGGAAAAAAAAAAAGAAAAAACCTGTTCTTTCCTCTTGAATTTTTCTTAAGCTAAAATGGCACTTGGAAGGCAAATGATTAAGAGTTATTTATTCTTTTTCCCTGGTCTATAAAGAGCTCAAACATATGGAAACGTTTATTCATATTGTTAAGATCTACACATATTTAACTAAGGGTAACAGTAGAACTTACACAGAGCAGTTTTCCTTAGCAGGCCTCTTATTATTTGCTCTTAGACAGCAACAGCCCTTCATCACTTTAATGTTGGTGACATTTCTATATCTCAGTTCTCAGTGCAGATTCCTTAGAAACTGAGTTCTGCTTGGTCCACGAATAGGCAGTACTCAATTCTCAGAATGAAAAAAACATAGCACACGAAAAAGTTCTAACTGCCTATTTACAGCAGCCAGCTTGACTACTCCTTGTTTCTTCTTTTGTAATATGAAATGGTGGTTAAGTCAGACTGCTTAAGTTAAATTCTGGCTCTGCCACTTACTAGCTGTGTTATCTTGGGCAAGTCATTTCTTTCTCTGTGCCTTGGTTTTCTCATCTATTAAATGGGGATAATAAGAGGGCCGACCTCATACTCTTGTTGTGCAGATGAAATGAATTATTACTAATGAATAATTAGTACATTAACACTTGTCATGGTGCCCAGCCCATGGTAAACACTCTATGAATTATGAATGTGCTCTATAAACATTAACAAGATCTACTTTCCTCTTTAAAATATTGTTTGTAAAAGGTTTTGAGAGACTTCCCTGGTGGCGCAGTGGTTGGGAATCCACCTGCCAGTGCAGGGGACACAGGTTCGATCCCTGGTCTGGGAAGATCCCACGTGCCACAGAGCAACTAAGCCTGTGCACCACAGCTACTGAGCCTGCACTCAAGAGCCCGTGAGCCACAACTACTGAGCCAGCGCTCTAAAGCCCATGAGCCACAACAAGAGAAGCCACTGCAATGAGAAGCCCATGCACCACAATGAAGAGTAGCCCCTGCTCGCCACAACTAGAAAAAGCCTGTGTGCAGCGACGAAGAGCCAAATGCGGCCAAAAATAAATAAATAAATAAATAATTTTGAAAACGGTTTTGAGATAAACATTACTTCACGTTTAATTACCTTTTCCTGTTATCCATTTTCCAGATTGTGGATATCAGTGATATGTTTAGAAACACAGAGGTTGGATTTCTTCAAGATGCGCTTAGTAAACCCCAAGGAACCATCAAAGCCATATGTATCCCTGAAGGAGAAGTAAGTGGAGCACAATTCTGTATTTTCTTTAAAATGTATATTTGGGAAGTAAATATGTTCAACATTGGTACATCTAAACTTTAGAAAGAAAAATTCTCTTTAAATAAAAATGCATTTTTTCATGTAAAGTCTAATAGTGTCTCTAAAACTATAAGTAGAAAATGATAAAACTTTATGAATATGAGTTTACACTCTCGAGATCTAGAGCTTTTATTTTTCCTTTTAAATAATGCTGTAAAGTTCTCCTGTACTTCATTTGGGTTTATTTCCACCAGTGATGAGTATAAAATAGTATTCCTATTCTGTCTCCAGCCTCAGTTTGTCCAACAGCTCCCAGCCCCATAAGCCCTTGAGTGTTGATTCTTGATCTTCTGACGCTCTGGGCTCTATTGCATTAATAATGGGAAGAGAAAGGAGGTGGAGCTATGAAAAGCAAAAGGAAAAGAAATGAGGGTAGGAGAGAGACAGAATGGTTAGGTTGGGTTGGGTAAGCATGGACTCTTAAGTAATGGGGCATGTCTGTTTTCTGTAGTTAGTACACCTGCTTTGAAAATAATTTAAGAAGAGTTCTAAAAGTATTTTGAATAAGATTACTATTTTGAAAGGCTATTTAGTTGGATACATAAGCATATTAGTATATTTTAAATGGGGATAAGAATTCAGTCTCATTACTTTTTTTTCCACTTCATATGTTCAGTGGAAAGTAATTTGGTGTCTGTATTCTAGTCCAGACATATTGAATGTGTTTGGGTAAGCTCCATATAACATATATTGCTTGTTATTATTTACCCCAATAAGAGTATGTCCAATTCTTTCCCAAGTAGATTATAAGGACTGCAGGGTCATGAACCATGTTTTCACCTTTTTTATATCTCCCATACCTAATTAAGTGCTCCATGAATATTAGTGATGATGATAGCCATAATGTCTCACTTAGAAACACATTGAGATAATTTAGAAAAGTAAGATATAAACAATTTTAAGAGACTTGAAATAATCAAATTCTGAATCCTCTTATTGATTTTATTGATCCTTCACAATTCAGTTGCAAAGATTCATTTTGACATATTATAGATACACAGTCTTCTGTGGAATACATTCACAGCTATTTCCAATAAGAACTGCATAATTAGAAAAAAATACACCCTGTAACAAGCCTTAACATTTTGTCATTTGACAACAGAAATTAAATCTTTATTGAATCTTATTATTGTGATGGAAAAACACAAAATATATTTGTTTCCCATTTCATTTCATAAACATGTTTGTGAAGCTAAGTGTCATATTGATGAGTTTACTTTGATTTTCTTTCATCAGAAATACTTAAAAAGGAAAGACATTGAGTCCATTAGAAAATTTTCAGCTGACCATTTTAATCAGGTAAGGAGCAGGTTTTTTCCTTTCTTTTAGGGATTCTATATTTTTAACTGTTAATTGTTTGAGCTCTTATGCTATCATTAGTTTTGAGGGGCTTATTATTTCAGATCATTCTACTTTTCTTCTTTTTATTTTTAAAGTTAATCTTACCCCTGGGTATAACTCCAAAACTTCAACTTAGTTGAATTCACCATTAATCAGAATGTGAAAGTTCAACCATAGCCTTTTAAAATAAACAGTGGTACTTTATTGCAGTTGGGAAAATTAAATAGAGGCCCATGTGCCCAAGGTTTAAATGAAAGCATGGCAGGTATGAAAGAAAGCCAGTATTCATTGTTCTTCCCATACCCTTTTTAGAATTAGGAATATACCTTTCCTTTGACAGATACACTTTGTGTTCTTGGCTTGGTGAACAGTAGCACTAAAATACGCAGGAGGAGCAGGGAATGGGCATTCTTACACTGTCACTGGAAGTATAAATTACCTTAGCCATTTTGGAATTACTAACTTTAAAAATAGTCATATTTTAAAATATGAGTCAATAATTTTCTATACTTTAAAGAAAGGATCTTAAATATGAGGACACTTATGCACAGTATCATTTACAGGAATAAAATGAAACCATATGGGAGTGATTAAATAAATTAAGGTAGAATTAAAGGAATAAATATTAAAGTTCCTTTTAAAAATTTTGTCTCTTAACTAAAAGTTGGTAATGTAGGAAAAGTGTTCAGGTTATAATGATTTGTAGGAAAAGGAGAATACAGAACTATATATTCACTGATCATAACCATGTATAAACACTGTATTTGTGGATTGAAAATGGACTACTCAGACAGTCTCTTCAGCAAGTGGTGTTGGGAAAGCTGGACAGCCACATGTAAATCAATGAAGTTAGAACACACCCTCACACCATATACAAAAATTAATTCAAAATGGCTTAAAGATTTAAAATATAAGACATGGGGCTTCCCTGGTGGTGCAGTGGTTGAGAGTCCGCCTGCCGATGCAGGGGACACGGGTTTGTGCCCCGGTCCGGGAAGATCCCACATGCTGCGGCTTAGGCCCATGAGCCATGGCCGCTGAGCCTGCGCGTCTGGAGCCTGTGCTCCACAACGGGAGAAGCCACAACAGTTAGAGGCCCGCGTACCAAAAAAATAAAATAAAATAAAATATAAGACATGACACCATATAACTCCTAGAAGAGAACATAGGCAAAACGTTCTCTGACATAAATCGTAGTAATACTTTGTTAGATCAGTCTTGCAAGGCAAAAGAAATAAAAGCAAAAATAAACAAATGGGACCTAATCAAACTTATAAGCTTTTGCACAGCAAAGGAAACCATAAACAAAACAAACAGACAATCTACAGACTAGGAGAAAATATTTGCAAATGATGTGACCAACAAGGGCTTTATTTCCAAAATTACAAACAGCTCATACAACTCAATATCAAAAAACCAAACAACCCAGTCAAAAAATGGGCCGAAGACCTAAATAGACATTTCTCCAAGGAAGACACACAGATGGCCAATAGGCACATGAAAAGATGTTCAGCATCATTAATTATTAGAGAGATGCAAACCAAAACTACAATGCCATCATCAAAAAGTCTACAAATGATAAATGCTGGAGAGGGTGTGGAGAAAAGGGAACCCTCCTACACTGTTGGTGGGACTGTAAATTGATGCAGCCACTATGGAGAACAGTATGGAGGTTCCTTAAAAAACTAAAAATAAAGTTACCATATGATACAGCAATCACACTCCTGGCATATATCCAGAAAAGAGCAAACCTCTAGTTTGAAAAGATACATGCACCCCAGTGTTCATAGCAGCACTATTTACAATAATCAAGATATGGAAGCAACCTAAGTATCCATCAACAGATGAATGGATAAAGATGTAGGGTGTGTGTGTGTACACACACACCATGGAATATTACTCAGCCATAAAAGAACAACAAAATAATGCCATTTGCAGCAACATGGGTGGAGCTAGAGATTATCATACTAATGAAGTAAGTCAGAGAAAGACAAATATCACTTATATGTGGAATCTAATAATACAAATGAACTTATTTACCAAAAAATAGACTCACAGGCATAGAAAACAAACATGGTTACCAAAGGGGAAGTGGGGGAGGGATAAATCAGGAGTTTGGCATTAACAAATGAACACTACCATGTATAAAATAGATAAGCAACAGTGATTTACTGTATAGCCCAGGGAACTATAGTCAGTATCTTGTAATAACCTATAACAGAAAAGAATCAAAAAATAAATATATATGAATAACCGAATCACTTTGCTGTACACCTGAAACTAACACAATATTGTAAATCAACTATACTTCAACTTTTTTTAAAAAAGAGAGGGAAAAAAAAAGAAAATGGACTACCCACCTCTACCACCACACATCACAAGTCTCATACATCAAGTTCAAAGGGATTTTTCAAGAAAAAAAATAAGGATAATGGTTTCCAAAATGGGTCAAGGCAAAATAAGAAAAGCCAGGGGTATTAAAAGCTTTTCATAAAGTTAAATGAATTTAAAGGTCTACACTTCTCATTTTTTGCTATAGAAATGTGTTTTCTTTTATGAAATGATGGTAATAGTAGATATTTGGGGGGTTTGTTTTATGCCTTTGATAAAATTCAAAATTGTCAACCCTATATCTCCCAATTTTCTTTGTTTTTATTTTACTAGTGTTTGAAAACTGTATTTAGGAACCACAGGAACACGAAATAAGCCCAAGAGTTAACTTTGGCAGCCTTTAGTTGATGGGACTATTATTACATTTCCTTCTTCTTCTCTTTCTTCTCCTCTTTTCTTTTTTACTTTCCTAATTTCCTGAATTTTTATATTTTTTAAATGTATTAATATGTTTTAACTTGATTTGGTGAATTGTTTCTAATGTTTATTTTTAGCAATATGCTGCATGTACATGGTTTAAAAAAAAACAAATAGTAAAGAAGGATTAATAGTCCAATACAATAAGTGTTTACTCTAGGCCCACGGGCCTCAGTAGTTGTGGCTCGCGGGCTCTAGAGCACAGGCTTAGTAGTTGTGGCTTGCGGGCTCAGTAGTTGTGGCTCACAGGCTCTAGAGCGCAGGCTCAGTAGTTGTGGTGTACAGGCTTAGTTGCTGTGAGGCATGTGGGATCTTCCTGGACCAGGGCTCAAACCTATGTCCCCTGAATGAGCAGGCAGATTCTTAACCACTGTGCCACCAGGGAAGCCCCTACTTATCCATTTTAAACCTTGCATCGTACCTCATGCAATAAGAGGTAAGGCTCACATACACAGGCCTTACCTAGTTACTCTGTATCTCTTCACAGCTGTCTTTCTGGACATTTTCTTCATTCCTCTTCTGAGTTGAAGCTACTCACTTCCTGGATCCCAGATCTTCCTCTTTCTTACTAGTGCTGGATTATATCCTCAAGTAACTTCCTAAGATAGCATGTGAAAGAGAAACTTTCTGATCCTTATATGTCTAAAAATGTCCTTGTGTTCAAAACCTCACACTTGATTGATAATTTGGCTTGGTATAAAATTCTGAATTGGTAGTCATATCCCTTTAGAACAGTGCTGTCTGGTAGACCTTCTGCAATGATGGAACTGTTTCATATCTGCATTGTCCACTATGGTAGCCACCAGCCAGTGTGGCTATTGAATGCTTGATATGTGGCAAATATATACCTGAGGAACTGAATTTTTTATTTTATTTCATTTTACTTTAAATTTAAATAGCTGCATGTGACAATGAGCCTTAGCTCATTGGAGGCATTGCTTTATTTTTTTATACCTACTGTTACTGATAAGAAGTCTGATGTTTGTATGAATTTATTCTTTTATAGTAAACCTAATTTTTTTTTCCCTTTGGAAGCTTTCAGCCTCCTGATTCCTGATGCTCTGAAATTTCACAGTCTGTATAACTTTGAGTCATTTTTCATTCAGTGTGTTGCACACTTGAAGGGCCCTTTGAATATGAAGGTTCATGTCTTTCATCTGTGGAAAATTTGTCTTTTTTATTCTTTCTGGGAGATTTCTTCAACTCTTCTGTTGAATTTTTTTTTAAGCAATCATATTTTTATTTCCCACTAGCTCTTTCTTGCTTCTTTTCATTGCATTTTATTCTGGTCTTATTGATAAAATACCTTTTTTAATATCTTGGAGGATTCAAGTTTTTTGGTCCCTAAATTATCTCTTTTCTCTAGGGTCATTTTTTTTCTGTTTATCTGGGTCTTTTTTTTTTCTTTTTTTTTAATGCTGTAGCTTCTTCACTGTGTAGTGATGTGATTGTTAATTGTGCACATTTAAGAATATGAGCCATTTAAAAAACTGTTTAAAGGGGCTTTTGTAAATGGTTAGGTTTAGAAATGGTTAGGTTTTATAAATGGTTAGGTTTTGTAAATGGTTAGGTTTAGTTTTGGGTGAACAACAAGACAGTTGGCTATCACCCCAGGGCTCTTCTTAAGAGCCCTGCACCTCTAGGATTTTGCAGGGGAAGACCAGTTCCTTCCTGTGCTGAAGCTGCTCCATTGTTCTCTAGGCCAGAGCTTCATGCATCTTGCTTCTTTGGTCATTCCTATTCCACTCGCCTGCAACCTGCCAAAAATTTTCAGAAATCTCTTCGCTCTGATATCCCTTCCCACCCTTCATTCCTTTGTTTTTTTGATGAGATTAATTTTTAGATTCCTTTAGTATTGTTTTGAAGGGCTTCAGGGAGGGAATAGAGATAATCTCATGTAGGTTCATTTTCTTTTGGAAACAAGAAATCTTTGTACTCCAGGAAAAATAAATCAACCCCGCTTTTTGAAAAATGTATGTCTTTTTCTTTGTCACAGGAAGTCTTACCTATATTCTTGAAAAACAATAACAACTGGAATTCTCCAGTTGCTAAGTTCATAATGGAGGAGCAAGGCTTGGGACTAGTCAGACTGTTGGAGACCCAAGAGAAGGATGTGGTCCTGCTAACTGCCGGAGAGCATAAGAAAGCAGTAAGCAACATTACCTCTGGGCATCGGTGCTGTTGATGCTGAATGATGCCTCTCTTCTCCTGTGTGTATAGTACATATTTGAAATTGACTGTTAATTTCATAAATTGGAGCTGCTCTGCATGAGTTTTTATGACTTTTGGCACTGTAATAAAATGCACTGTATTAAAACTAGAGTTTTGGGCTTCCCTGGTGGCACAGTGGTTGAGAGTCTGCCTGCTGATGCAGGGGACACAGGTTCGTGCCCCGGTCTGGGAAGATCCCACATGCCACGGAGCAGCTAGGCCCATGAGCCATGGCCGCTGAGCCTGTGCTCCACAACGGGAGAGGCCACAACAGTGAGAGGCCCGCATATAACAACAACAAAAAAAAAAAAAAAAAAAAAAAAAAAATTGAGTTTTTTTTCATTAGCTAACAGCCTACATTGGCATTGCTCACAGCGATTAGATCTGGCTCTAGGAAAGCCACTTAGATAGAGAGCTATTGGTATTCATTGTACAACTGTGAAAAAATATTTTCATTTTTGGGGCTTCCCTGGTGGCGCAGTGGTTGAGAATCCTCCTGCCGATGCAGGGGACACGGGTTCGTGCCCCGGTCTGGGAAGATCCCACATGCCGCAGAGCGGCTGGGCCCGTGAGCCATGGCCGCTGAGCCTGTGCGTCCGGAGCCTGCGCTCCGCAATGGGAGAGGCCACAACAGTGAGAGGCCCACGTACCACACACACAAAAAATAATAATAATATTTTCATTTTTGAAGTTTTACAGAATAAGAAAAGTTGGTTGTCCCAAACTTTTGTACATAATGCATTCCTGAAAATGTGAAGGGACAGATCAGACTGCTGGAGGGCTGCTGGGCTGGCAGACACCCCTGGCCCTACTTGGTTGAGGCAGTACCATTTTTCCTCAGGAGCAGCAGCTGGGAGGTGGTGCAGGCTGCCATGCACTGGCTAAATCACCATTCTTCAGGAGACGTATGGAACAATGGATTTAACTTTAGAGATCATTATAAAATATACAAAGTGTGGTATAAAACTCAAACATGAATATTGAAAATATACTGTAAAGATCAAACATGATAAAAATTCATCCTTGGGAATTCCCTGGCCGTCCAGTGGTTAGGACTCGGCACTTTCACTGCCAGGGCCCGGGTTCAGTTCCTGGTTGGGGAACTAAGATCCCGCAAGCCATGGGGTGCAACCAAAAATAAATAAATAAATAAAAACTCATCCTTACCCTATAGTATAATATGATATCCTTATAGTGTCTGATTAGTACTTTATCAAGTTCATTCTTCTAATTTATATTTGCACTGTGCTTATTTATCATTATATCTTCCAAAGGAAAAGTTTCAGAGTTCAGCTACAAAGCTAAATATAATCCACTGTCCTTACCTTTCCCTGCAATAGTAGAGTGAAGGAAGCTATGTAATTACAACTTTTCTTGATATTACAGCCGCCTTTTTTTTTTTTGGCCACACCACGCAGCTTGTGGGATTTTAGTTCCCCGACCAGGCATCAAACCTGGGCCCTCAGAAGCGAAGCATGGAGTCCTAACCACTGGACTGCCAGGGAATTCCCTACAGTCTTTTTTTTTTTAAATTAATTCATTTATCAACATTAGTTTTTAATACCAGCCATGAGCCAGTACTGTTAAATTTGCTGGGGGATGCACCAGTTAATTACATATTTTATTGTCAATGCATTTCTTAAAAAAGAATTTGGGATTTTGTATTTAAAAACCTGCTGCAAATTCATTTGGCTATTAAACTTTCCCCTGGCATGAACTAAAACTGCTCCTGTTCTCTTCCCAGAAAGGCATCACTCTAATTCCTATTGGGACTTCCTTGAGAGAATGCTAGGAAGCAGATTTATGAGGAATAACATTAGCATTCTGAATATGTCACAGTGAAGGTGCCCTTTGTGGATATCTAAGTGTCAGATAGAATAGGCTACAGAGTGACACCCTGTGCATGTCTCCAGCCATGTCTCCTGTTCTGACTAATTGCCCTTTCTCAGGGATGCCCTGCCTGTCATCGTTAGCACTTATCACAGTTAGCACTCTCTGTTTGCCCACAACTGTTTCAAGTACTTGGTGTATATTAACTAACTTAATCCTCATGCCAACTCTATTGAGAGAAGTACTGATACTGTTACCATTTTAAAAGATAAGAAAACTGAGGCACAGAGGTTGAGAATTTGTTCACACTCACACAGCTAGGAGGTAGAGGAGAGGAGCCAGGTTTCTAACCCACAAAGTCCAGTTCCAGAAGTCACATTCTTAATGTAACCTCTAATCCATACTGTCTGTCTAATAACAGCCAACATTATTGAACATTAACTGTGTTCCAAGCTCTCATCAGTTCCTCACCAGAACCCTTCAGGAACAGTAAGGAAATAATTATAATAGCTGGTTCGTATTACAGAGCTTATCTGACTTGATCTTCACAACAGTCTTTGGAGTAGATATTTCTATCTCTATTTTACTATGGAAAAAGGTGCAGAGAAGTTAGTCAGTAGCCAAAGTGAGATACAGACCCAGGTTAATCAAGCTCTGATACCTGTGTTCTCAGTCACTGTGTTGGCAGATACTCACCGAGTCGGCTGAGTCTGACGATTCTCAATCATGTCGCAGTCAGATCATCCTCAGATCTTTCTCTCCTGAGAGGCTGAGAGCATCTCATCTGTAAATTGGCTAATCCTTTCTCAGAGAAAGGCCTGGCTTTAGAATCCATGTTGTGTCATTTTCTGCCTACTCTGTCACAGCAGTTAGCTTAACATTTGTATCTTCTGTTTGCAGTGCTCTTTGTTGGGAAAATTACGACTGGAGTGTGCTGACCTTCTAGAAGCAAGAGGAGTGGTGCTTCGTGACCCAGCTCTGTTCTCTTTCCTTTGGGTTGTGGATTTCCCCCTCTTCTTTCCCAAGGAGGGAAATCCCGAAGAGCTGGAGACAGCTCATCACCCATTTACTGCTCCTCACCCCAGTGACATCCACCTCCTTTACACTGAGCCCCAAAAGGTAACATATCTATACTTCCAAATTAAAAGGAAATACGGAAACAAGGCAAAGAACTTCAGGTTTCATAGTCTGACCCAGTTCTGGAAGCCCCAGAAGAAATTGCTGGGTTTGAGCCATTGTTTTTAAGTAGCTACAGGGTCTTCAATGTACAGAACAGAAAACCAGAGATTTTCTCTAACATAAAGGCTCTTTGAATCTTCTAGGTCCGTAGCCAACACTATGACTTGGTTTTAAATGGCAGTGAGATAGGAGGTGGTTCTATCCGAATTCATGATGCAGAGCTACAGCATTACATCCTGGCAACAGTACTAAAGGTAACATCATCTTCTAACTTAAAAAACTGTTAATATTTGTCTGTTTTGTTAAAATTTGTTATGAATGGAGGATTCACTAAATATAGAATAGTATCAGCTTATTTCTCTACCTTTAGTGTTAGACTTTGAAAAATAAATAATAATATGTATTTTTTAGTGACTACTATATGCCAGGCACTAGGTACCTATACACATGGACACATTTAATCCTCACAGTTACTTTTTTTTAAAATTTATTTTTGGCTGCATTGGGTCTTCGTTTCTGCGCGTGGGCTTTCTCTAGTTGTGGTGAGCAGGGGCTACTTTTCGCTGCCGTGCACGGACTTCTCATTGCGGTGGCTTCTCATTGCAGAGCATGGGCTCTAGGCACGTGGGCTTCAGTAGTTGTGGCATGTGGGCTCAGTAGTTGTGGCTCGGGGCTCTAGAGCACAGGCTCAGTAGTTGTGGTTCGCGAGCTCTAGACACAGGCTCAGTAGTTGTGGTGCACGGGCTTAGTTGCTCCGCAGCATGTGGGATCTTCCCAGACCAGGGCTCAAACCCATGTCCCCTGCATTGGCAGGTGGATTCTTAACCACTGCGCCACCAGGGAAGTCCCTCACAGTTACTTTTTAAATTAAGACCTTTATTCTACTCATTTTAAAGATAAGAAACTGAGGCAGATGAATTAATTTGCCCAAAGTCACACAGCACAGAAGCAAGCAGAGCCAGGATTCGAATCCAGGCAGGTTGGTTCTTGAACCCAAGCTCCTAAACTCCTAACCACTGCACTGCTCAAAAAAGGATGCAGTCTGAAATGACTGAAAATGTTGATAATGCTAGAGAAAGAGAGAAAGGTTTGAAAGGATTTTATGTCACTTAGTATTTGAGGTGGGGGTAGATTTTAATGACAGAGAGTGGGTTAATCAGAATTTTCAAAAGAGTCTCTATAGATGCAAGCCTAAGAATCTGCAGTTTGTTGATGATTCTTTAGGAGGCTAAGATAGATTTTAGGAAGGCAAATGCCCAGGAATCTGATCCTAAAAGATCATTTTGTGGGATTAACTAACAGGGGTGAGGTGGGATAGAGGAACTTTATTTCTTTTTTTAAATATATAAATTTATTTATTTTATTTATTTATTTTTGGCTGTGTTGGGTCTTCATTGCTGTTCATGGGCTTCTCATTGCAGTGGCTTCTCTTGTTGCGGAGCACGACTCTAGGTGCGCAGGCTTCAGAGGCTCAGTAGTTGTGGCTTATGGGCTCAGTATTTGTGACTCGCGGGCTCTAGAGCGCAGGCTCAGTAGTTGTGGCACACGGGCTTAGTTGCTCCGTGGCATGTGGGATCTTCCCAGACCAGGGCTCGAACACGTGTCCCCTGCATTGGCAGGCAGATTCTCAACCACTGCGCCACCAGGGAAGCCCCCCAGGCAGATTCTTAACCACTGCACCACCAGATAAGTCCCAGGAACTTTATTTCTAAGAATAGGATTGGAGAACTCAACACCAAACTCCCCCTTTAGCTTTAAAAACATTGCAAACTCCCTTAACTTTTCTCCCCTTAAGCCAAAGCCCCTAATGTTTCCCAGCCTATTTTTTTCATTCCTTTCAAGCTTCTCAAAATGTCAGTGAGAATACATTGCTTCCACTTCTTCCCTACCCACCAGTGTTTCTCAGCCCTTCTGCACATTAGAACAGAATCACCCAGAAAGCATTAAAAAAAAAAAAAAAAAAAAAAAAAAAACACTCACTGCTCCTTACCAGACCAATTAAATAAAAAGCTCTAGACGTGAGGCTTGGGCATTTGTTCCTTAAAAGCTTGCCACTTGATTGTGATCTGTAGACTGGTTAGGGAACCATTTCAGACACATTTTCAACATTTCTACAGGCATTGCCTCACAAAAGTAACTTGCACGGTCACCAAATCCAGCAGTCTGTTGTTGGCCCACAAGCCATCCTACCTTCTGGCAGCATCTGCATTGCTGTCCTTCTAATAACGTTCTCTCCTCTTGGGCCCTCTGACAGATCCTGACAGATCTGGTTCCTTCTTTCACCCTACCTTTCTGAGGCCACATCTCCATGTCCTTAATTGGTCTTACCCAGTCTGCAATACCAGCATAATAATAGCTGCATTTACTGAGCCCCAGGCATTTCCCTGAATGTTGTAGTATCTGTGACTTGTCATATTCTCTTGCTAAACTGTAAACCTCTTAAGGTACTTTTTAAACTCAACTTTTAATTTCCCTTTAGCAACTAATTGTATTGTATGGCACCTAGTGGACCCTCAGTGTGTATTTAAATTGAATTATCTTTTGAATTTCAGGAAGATGTGAAATTGCTCTCCCATCTGCTCCAGGCTTTAGACTATGGGGCGCCCCCTCATGGAGGAATTGCCATAGGTAAACAATCTGTTCTTTTACAAGCTAAATTTCATTCTGTAGCTCTAAGTGTCAAATTTGGACGCTCAGCTTATGGGGAAGAGGGTGGGGTTAGGGAGAGTGGAGGAGTAAAGAGGGTAGGGGGTGAGCCCAAGGGTTCTAAAGAATTTAATTTGGTGTTTTTCATTTTGATGACTTTTTTTTTTGGCCACACCATGTGACTTGTAGGATCTTAGTTCCCCAACCAGGGATTGAACCCAGGCCCTCAGCTGTGAAAGAACCGAGTCCTAACCACTGGACCACCAGGGAATTCCCTGATGATATACTTTAAAAATATATTTAACCATTTATAAAGGTAAAACTTAACTGATAATTTGCATTTGAAAGATTTTTTAATAGAATGAAACTACAGAGTCTTAAGTCAATTTTGCTCAAATCTCTGGAGGCTCACAGACAAATTCATGAGTGTGAAAAGTACTGCTCCACAGTATTAAGCCTGTGCGAAAGTAGGAATATGCCAGTGCCTTTCTTTTTTTAAAAAAAAATTAACTTTTGGGCTTCCCTGGTGGCGCAGTGGTTGAGAATCCGCCTGCTGATGCAGGAGACACGGGTTCGTGCCCTGGTCCGGGAAGATCCCACATGCCGCGGAGCAACTAAGCCCGTGAGCCATGGCCACTAGGCCTGCGCGTCCGGAGCCTGTGCTCTGCAACGGGAGAGGCCACAACAGTGAGAGGCCCGCATACCGCAAAAAAAAATAAATAAATAAAAATTAAAAAATAAAATTAACTTTTATTAGAGTATAGTTGCTTTACAATGTTGTGTTTGTTTCTGCTATACAGCAAAGTGAATCAGCTATATATATACATATATCTCCTCTTTTTTGGATTTCCTTTTTATTTAGATTACCACAGAGCATTGAGTAGAGTTCCCTGTGCTGTACAATAGGTTCTTATATGTGGAAAATAGAAAAATGATACAGATGAACTTATTTGGAAGGCAGAAATAGAGACACAGACGTAGAGAACAAACGTATGGATACCAAGTGGGGAAGGGAGGGCGGGATGAATTGGGAGACTGAGATTGACATATATACACTACTATGTATAAAATAGATAACTAATGAGAGCCAGTGCCTTTCTGATGGCCTTGGTTGCTCACACTGCTTGTTTTATCAAACAAGGAAGAGTGTGAGAAGTTCTAGGTAGCTTACCTAGATTGTAGGCTCTCAACAATAGGGACTTCCTTCTGTGTTTTTGGAGTCCCCTGCACAGCACCTAATTTTGTTCAACCTTCAGTAAGCCCTTGCTCAGGACTCATTAATTGCTGTGACTATTAATCCCAGTAGCGTGTGAATATTAGTCCTGAGCACTTTTCTGGAATGAGATAAAAGAAACCTCTCAAACAAACAAAAGTTCTCTAAAAAGGATCTATGCTTAGCTGCAACTTATTAAAGGTTCTTACTTAAAAATTTTCTACAACCTTTATAGAAAAATTAAGTCACCCCCAATCTTAGGTTATATTCTCATCTATTAACTTTGTATTTTACAGGGTTAGACAGACTGATGTGCCTTGTCACTGGAGCACCAAGCATCAGAGATGTCATAGCCTTCCCCAAATCTTTCCAGGGGCACGACCTTATGAGCAATGCCCCAGATTCTATCCCGCCTGAGGAACTGAAGCCCTATCATATCCAGGTCTCCTGGCCAACAGACTCAGAAACAGAAAAGAGTTCATTGAATCATGCATGCCATCCAGAAAATTAAGCTTTTGAGTTTTGTCCTCTTTGCTTCCCCAAGGCTAAAAATCAGATCTGCAGTTCAGCCACAGATATGACTTCAAGTTTTTAAATGGAAGGAATCCAGGCAACATTCTTCACCTCAATGAAGAAACAGATAAAAGGTATCCAATTTTAATGAGAGCATGCATTATTAGGATTATTTTATTTGGGACTTTTTTGAAGTTTCTTTTTACTTGGAGAGGTGTGAAACGTGGCTCTTTGACAGAGTAACATAATGGCATAGTGTTTTCTAATCATGTTTTTCATACTCAGATAGTAGATTTTTCTCTTAGGACAGAGGTAATCAAACCATATGTGAAATGTGGGAAGATTCTTGCCCCTTTAGACTGGTCCATTGATGGAGGGGTCAGTTCAACCAGCCTCATCAAGAGAATCCTATAAAGTAAGCTGGATAATGACATTTCAGCTATCAACATAATATAGTGAGAAGCAACATGATATAAAGTAAAATATCACTGAAATAAAAGTCACAAAATCTTAATCAGTGCTTTACCTTGCAAGTTGTAGAAACCTCTCTTAGCATCCCTTCCTGCATGTGTGAAATGTAAACAGTACTTGCCCTGGCTCCCTCACTGGCCTCTTCATGCCAGAATCCTAGGAGATAATATATGTGGAAGATAGTGTGAGTGAAAATGCTTTGAAAAACTTTAAAGCATTACTTAAATGTAAGATAATGATATTATCCATCTGTAAACAGTATACAGATATATCTATGTTATTTTATAGTTTAAGGTTAAATAAAACTGACATCTGTGGTGAAAGGAAAACAGTAATTTCATTAATCAGTATTCTGCTTATATTTCTATTTTTTAAAATAATCATTAATCCCTGAATAACACTTTCCCTCAATCATAAGTAATTGAAAATATTAATTGACCTTAAACCAACCTCAAATGTAGAAGAGTGAACACTGAAACTGATTGTGATTTTCTTATACGTTCTGTTGACACAAATAAAAGCTTATAATTAATTAGTAATTATAAAATGGGAATAAGGCCTTGATTAATGACATTGTTCTTTTCTACTTTATCTTCACTTTTGCCTTAACATTCTTTTGATTTACAATTTATAAACACCAAATATCAGTCTTATATTCCAGCCTATTTTTCTCAGTTCTGTAAGCAGTTCGATACTATAATCTTTCTGTTTGAAAATAAAATCAGCTTTGCTTCCAGGTCTAATTTGTGATGCTCAATAGGCTGTGAAGATTGTGACCTTCACTGATGCCATTAGGTGGAGCTTTTCCCTAAAGTTTGTCCTTTAACCCAGTCTCTCCCCATTTGTGGATGTACTCTGGAGCCAGAAAATTCTTGCTGGCAGAGTTCTTATGGTGAGAAAGGCGTCCAACTCTGCCTACCCTTTCTCAGTGAAGGGAATTTCTAGAGATGCCCTTTATTAGGTAAGAAAATGCAACTTCACATTCATTTACCCCACATCTGCATTACCTAGTTTCTAAATATAATAAATTTATTATTCACTGTTTAGAACCTAATTCTGACCAAAATATTGTCTTTCTATCCAGGAAATGAGAGTTACAAAAGATACCCAAGGGCTTCCCTGGTGGCACAGTGGTTGAGAGTCCACCTGCCGATGCAGGGAATGTGGGTTCGTGCCCCGGTCCGGGAGGATCCCACATGCCGCGGAGCGGCTGGGCCTGTGGGCCATGGCCGCTGGGCCTGTGCGTCCAGAGCCTGTGCTCCATGGCGGGAAAGGCCACAACAGTGAGAGGCCCGCATACCGCAAAAAAAAAAAAAAAAAAAAAAGATACCTGAAATCCAGAGAATATTTTCTAGGCTACAGACACCAAAGGCCCCAAGTCCCCAGATGTCATACAATCTCGTGTTGGCATCACAGAGACCTAGTCACTTTGGGCATCACTCAGCTTTTCTTCAGTCCTGCCTGTCAGGAAAAAAAAAAAGCTTATTCTGAAATCCAGGGAAATATCACTATTTTTTTTTTTTTTTGGCCACACCACACAGCTTGCGGGATTTTAGTTCCCTGACCAGGGATTGAATCCAGGCCCTCAGAAGTAAAAACGTGGAGTCCTAACCACTGGACTGCCAGGGAATTCCCATTAATTAAATATTTTCTCAAAAATAAAGAACCTAGTTACTGATAAAGTTGGAAACAACACAACCAGGGTTTTGGAACACACAAACTAATTTTAAACTGTAAGCCAGGTTTCAGTTCCAAGTCCAATCTCCCCAGCCTCCTAGGGAATTTATTCTATGTTGCAAGTTTTAAAAAGAAGGTAAGCAACTGCCAGCTACAATATCAATAGTTATTATTGGCTTCAAGAGAACTTCGTCTTATGAGCAATTTCTCCTTGTTGGGAAGAGATGTGTTCGATGATGAGTGTGACGTTTTATGCTCGTGGGCTTTGGCTTTTATATCATTTTATGCTCATGGGCTTCGGCGGAATAAAACAATGCATCTATACAGCTGCACCGTCTTTTCCCAGAGTTCCCCTCTCTGAAGAACCAGAACTGTGATACTGATCACATTCCTTGCTGCTGATTTTTTGTTAAGCCTAACTCATCCTAAAGATGCTGCCTTAAGGATACTTTTTTCTTGTTTGATGGAAAGTGAGTTATTTCATGACATGAGAAATAACCAGTACACAATAAAAATATTAGATGGGATACCTGTATAATAATTGAATATGTAAGGCATACATTAAATGCACTTCTAAGTCAGTCTTCTGTGTTTAAGACAATGGACTAAGTAGAACTTGAGTTGGACATAACTGGATTTAATTCCTGGCTTTAATACTCTCTAGTTATGCAACCTTGGCCCAGTCATTTAACCTCTTCAGGCTCCTGTATCTTTACCTAGAATAGCAGTTCTCAAACGTTTTGGTCTCAGGACTACTTACACTCTAAAAATTATTGAGGATCCCAAAGAGTTCTATATAGCTCTTTTGTTGTAGCAGGAATTAAGATTTAAGATTAAGATTTAACCCATTACATGCTAGCAAAAATAGTACATTTTTATTTTTAAATTATTTTCCCAAACAAAAATTAGTGAAAAGAGTGACATTGTTTCTGCAGATCTTTCTGATTTCTGGTTTAACAAGATATTGAATTCTCATATCTGATTCTGCATTCCATCTGTTGTGATATGTTGTTTTGGTTGAAATAGCTGAAGAAAATTTGGTCTCACATAAATATGAAGTTAGAAGAGCGAGGAGTATTTTAATAGCCTTCTCTGAAAATTATGGATATTCTTCTTTGATACTACACCAAAACTTGACAAATTTCTTAAAGGTTAGTTGCAATGTGTAATCTGAAATCATATTGGTAAATTTTTCTAAAATCCATTGGTCTGTATTATATTTTGAATATAACTTATGCATGGTTTTGTACCACTGCACATTGATCATTTGAAAAATATTGGATCACTGAATTATACAGATCGTCCAGGTGTTGACAAATTTCATTAAACAATATCTAAAAAGTCACATTGATTAACATCATGACTGATCTCATCATAAGTCTTTAAGTATGAAGAAGGTGTAAGTGCACAGTGACAGAAAATTTCTAAAATTTTTCTAAAATTTTCTAAAATTTCTAAAATTTTAATTTTCATTTGAAAGCTTGAATTTTATCTTTGGCAACAAACACCCATCAGATTTTTCCCCAAACTCATTTGTTTTTGAGAAAATATCTGCCAATATCTGTGACCTGGGCTTTGGTCTCTCTCCAGTTCCAAGGAAGAGGCTGAGGCTCTGGCGCATCTCTGCCTCCCCTTCTGCCTGAGTGGGAGAGGCCAGGTGGCCCTGGTGGCTGGAGGGGGCCTGCTGCCTAAGAATGTGTATCCTCTTCACCAGGATAGGAAGACTGTTCAACCACCAGGAGCACATACTTATCATTGTTGGACTGTGTAATGCAGAGAGAACTACCATCCTTTACCAGTTTTCTGTGAATGAAGTTGTACATGGATCCCTTACAACAGGAAGCAATGTAGAAGAAATAGTGATTAATAATACACATTTCATAATGTGGGATACTGGTGGCCAAGAGTCTCTTCGTTCTTCCTGGAACACTTATTACACTAACAGAGTTTGTAATAACTGTTGTGGACAGTACAGACAGAGAAAGGATTGCTGTAACTGAGGAACTCTATAAAATGTTAGCCCATGAAGACCTAATGAACGCTGCATTGCTGATTTTTGCTAATGAACAAGATGATAAAGAATGCATGGCTATAGTAGAAATCTCCCCGTTTTTGAAAATAATTTCTGATATATATTAAAGATCATTTGTGGCATACACAGGTATTCTGTGCTCTTACTGACCAGGGATTATGCCAAGGACTTGAATGGATGACATCATGATTTAAGATTAGATGATCTCTACTGCCCTCTTCTCATAGCTTTTGTATAATTGAAAACTGCAAAAATTAATAGTTTAGATATATTTACAGTGAACCGATTTAAACTTTTTCTATAAGAAGAAAAATTAAGACCACTTCTTTGAAAACAAAGATGAAGTCTCACCTTCCAATCTGCTTTCTCATTAGTTCCTTCCAAAGCAAGGTTTTAAAGCTGTGATGGACATTTTTCTCATAATGAATCTCTCAGGACATTGTATAGGCTGTGTTAAGTACAAAGGGGGAGGAAGACACTTTTAACTTTGAGTCTTATTATCAGTATAATCCTCCCTAGTTGAATGTTCTCTTCTTTTCCCACTAAGTCAAATGCAGATCACAGATATTCGGTTTCCAATATTTTAAAATGTAATGTTACTTATGAAAAGTATTTTGCATAAGGTTGTGTATGTATTGTGTGTATACAGCAAGTTCAAGTTAATGACTTTATGTTCTAAAGTGAATAACGCAAAAATTAATAATATCCTTACTTATGAGTACTGGCATTGGTGTTAGAGACATTTTATAAGTATCCTTTGTATTCTCTGTATTGTACTAACCAACCCCAAACCATTGAGCTGCCCTTTAAAGAAAAAAAAGGAAAAAGCTTGACATTTTGTACCTAATTTTTTTGGTTGATCAAATCACATACATAGAAACATGTAATCCAAATGAGTGGATTAGCTATCAAAGTCTTGGCTTAGTAGTACAAATAGGCAGAATTACACATTGGGCAATTATCACATTCTTCCCTTTGTTAGACCTTATGCCATGTAAGTTACTGAGTACAGGCACACCTTCTTTTACTGCACTTAGTATTTTTTACTATGCTTTACAGATAATGCATTTTGTTTTTTTATGGCAACCCTGAGTCTAGCAAGTCTATCCACTCCATTTTTCCAATAGCATTTGCTCATTTCATGTCTCAGTGTCACATTTTGGTAATTCTTACAGTATTTAAAGCTTTTTCATTATATTTGTCATGGTGATCTGTGATCAGTGATCTTTGATGTTACTACTATGACTCACTGAAGGCTCAGATGGTTAGCATCTTTTAGCAGTCATGTTTTGTTTTATTTTGGCTGCGCCTCATGGCTCACGGGATCTTAGTTCCCCTATCAGGGATTGAACTGGGGGCACGGCAGTGAAAGTGTTAAGTCCTAACCACTGGACTGCCAGGGAATTCCCAGCAGTCAAATATTTTTAAAGTATGTTTAACACAATATTAAAATCTACTACTATTTTTTTAATGTACATTTTTAAAGACATAATGCTATTGCACACTTGACTATAGTGTACACATAACTTTTACATGTACTGGGAAAGCAATCCTGTGACTTGCTTTATTGTGATATTGGCTTTACTGTGGTGGTCTGGAACTGAACTCACAATTATTTCCAAGGTGTGCCTATTAAGTGTAAATCCACTAATCAGCCAGTCGTTGTGATGAAAGTTCTCAAGTGATTTTTTTTCAGCATTAATTGAAAACCATTGTGTGAAAGAATTGTCATCCCAGAGAAGTATCACCATATATTATCAAATTTAGCAGGAGTCTTCCTGGGTATTTAATTATATGTCAAGCATTTATAGTCAATGAGATAAAAGTGTATTTTCCAAGCAATGAAGATAATTTAATTTGAAATCTTATTGCTTAAAGTTGGAATCGTTTGAGGGTTTGTCTATAAGTTTTATCTTCTTACACTACTTAAAATTTTAATACTTTTAAGGATTTGGTTTAAAACTGATCAACGTGCTGTTATTTTTACTAAGTAACTTAGCCCAACATACCCTTTGTTTGCTTAGGGTTTTTTCCCAGTATCTTAAAGTTGAAGGTATTTTTGTTATGCTACCTTACCCTTGTTTTAAAACATATTCTTGGATACTTTTTATATATTTTATGCCCTGAAAATCTGAAGGCTAATCCAAACTGCCATGTTTTAGAATATTCAAGAAATAGCTACTCTTTTGTCTTAGATTTCATGAAGATTTTGATGAGTAATAGCACATACAATAAATGCTAACAGAAGTTTTCTAATATGAAATAATCCAACCAGGTATGGGAGATCAGTATTTAGCATTGGATATTATGTTCAAAATGCAAGTTTCAAAATCCATGTGGGGCCCACTATAGTACTATACCTCTAAGAGACCTGAGCATCCATGGATTTTGGTAACCACAGGGGGTCCTGGAACCAACCCCCCAGATACCAATGGGTAACTAACACTAATATTTGTCAACTTGCAGGGAGTTTCCTGGTGGTCTGGTGGTTAGGACTAGGTGCATTCACTGCTGTGGCCCGGATTCAATCTCGGTGTGGGGGAGACAGAGATCCCACAAGTTTTACAGCGTGGCCAAAATAAATCTGTCAACTTGCTTTTACATAAAGTTTTGAATAGTGTTTCAGTCAGTGGGAGTTTTAAGTAAACGTTTTGGCATGCAACTAAGACGTAAAACCCCAATTTAATGTTCCTACACACCTCAAATGCCAAATTAGAAAGCAAGCTGATATTTGATTGGCAGGTATTTACTTTCTAGGTGTTCCCGGAGCTAATGGTTTCCTTGGTATTTAGGAATTGACCAGCAACTCACTGGTTCACTAATTTTCTCATTAATGTGAACAAACCACATCCCCCCACCACACAAGAAATTTGCAAAACCAGTAACCATTTTCTAAAGGATGTTGTAACCACAGTATTCCTGATCTCATTCTTAAAGATCTCACTGTTATAGGTTTTTCAATATGCGTCTTCTAGATATCACTGAAACCAATTCCTACACCAATTTCTGCATCAACACTTGCCAGACCCAATCACCCTGGTGCTTACTACAGCAAATGGAGATTTTTCCCAATTTCTGCACTCCTACCACTACTTAACATTGAGCTTCTGCTTTTCTCTGCAATTTTCAACATAAACAATGTATTTTAATGATTTAATAGCCCATTTTGGAAATTAAGGATCATTGAAGCTCCTGTGTTCTTTCAACATTTTCATTCCTAGGGAACTTTCTTGCACAACAAAAAGGTGGTTCAAGCTCATCTTTCGCTTTTCCAGCCTCAGGCTACAACTCCAATGGTTGGTTTTAAACTGAGACAAATTGACCCAGGCATTTCACATTAAATCACAGAAAATTTCTGCAAAAAATATGCCTTCGGGTCTCAATTACAAAAATGTCCTATTTCCTTTCGTTCATCTCATTAAATTGAAATGAGCACACTTCAGATGGTTCATAAATATTTATTAAAATTCAAAGTTGGAGAATTCCCTGGTGGTCCAGTGGTTAGGGCTCTGTGCTTCCACTAGAGGGGGCACAGGTTCAATCCCTGGTGGGGGAACTAAGATCCTACATGCTGTGCAGCATGACCAATAAATAAAATAGGCTTTTAAAAAAACGGAAAGTTGTTTCCTCTCCTATCCCATGAGCATCCATCCATCCAGCTGCCTGCAAGAACAGAGAAACCATTTTAAGTCCCATTTCCATGCCAATTCTAATTGCATTTGGGATACACAGAATTATCAGATCTTTGAACATCATCAAGTAATCAGTGAGAGAGTTCAAGTTGGGGTGAGATCATCATGTATTCTGGAACAAGACAACAGTACTGATATTTTCAAGCCTCACCTGTCAACTGTTAAGATGCATGACTACTGTCATAAATGCCCTGAAAAGTAAAGACCATATATGTCAAATCACAGTAGAAGGGATAAAACTTGTGATACTTGTTGATAAAGTAACCTCAGAATAAAAATGGAACGGTTTTACAGGTGATATCATTCTATTCATTTGGCAGAATCATCACATCACTGGTTACATTCTAACTCACCATATATACCAGAGACTGACTGACCTTGAAGTCTTCAGGGTAACACATTTGCCTGTTTGAAAATGAAAAACAAAACCCTTTTAAAATTTGCCCTTTCTCCCATTTTTGTAGCCCATTTTTATATTTTTCAAAGAATTCTAGGGCAGTGAACCTATTCTGTAGGTGGATCTTTGTCACGATACATTTGTCCAAACCGAGAATGTACAACACCATGAGTGAACCCCAATGTACTACTGGACTCTGGGTGAAAAGATGTATCAACAATAGATTCAAAATTTTAAGTCCCACTCTGGTGGTAGATGTTGATGGGGAGGATGCTATATGGTAACCTACTGTTCAATTTTGCTATGAATCTAAAAGTTCTCTGAGAAATGACTATCAAAAATAATCAGCTAAATTATTCATTCTGGTGTAATCTACAGTATATGCCATAAAAATGTCCTCACAACATGTTAGCCTGTTCTTATCCAAAATGTAAATTCCGAATCCTGAAATTAACAGTACAGAACATCTGCATGAGCCGTTACACTTATCCAAATCCCTGAATATTTCTATGAGACAGTGGCTGGTTCCCACTTTCAAGGGTATATAAACAGAATTGTTGCAGCCAGATACATCAGATAGGAGCGAAAGACAGTATTTGCTCATCACTGTTAGTCTGCTGAACTATGTTATCATCATTGTATCGGCTTTAAACCACAATCACAGAAACCAAACTTGAAACTTCTATACCTTTACTTAAAACTTCTTGCTCCCTGCGTTGTAACCAGTAACCTCTCTTGACACCTGCAAAAATTTAATGAAATTTAATCAAACTGAATAGGTAATAGGTAGAATTCAAAAATTTTCCAGACACCGTTTCAGTATTTTAAAATCTTCATTCTTTTTCAGAGAGATTCCCATCTGTTTAATTTTTTAAAAAATCATCACTAACAGCATCTTGCTCAGTAACTACATAAGGCTGATAAAACACATACATACCTTTATATAAAAGATCTCCAAAATTTGCACCTGCAAAGAAATATTTCTTTAGACACACTTCACAACAGCTTAATACTAAAGCCGGTTTATTTCTCAACAGTCCAACACCAGAAAACACTAACATAGGTCAACAACTACTAAGACCGGCACATTTTCAAAATATAAACCCAAATGCCAGGAGCCAAAGGATCGTTTTCATGTCTTACCCCAAGCAAGCCATCCATGGATAAAAACGTGTACCCAGGATCTATAAGAAATGAGACACCTGTCATTAAAATGTCAATCTTATTGTTAAATTCTTCTCACTTATATTTGTTACAGGGTTCTTCAGTGTTAGATTTGTCTACATGCTCATTTCAGGTCAGACATTTGCTCAACATCATTACAAAAACCCTGGTTCAAGAGCATGCTCAACATGTACTTGCAAACCAGACATAGGAAATTAGCTTGGTAGTTAAGCATTCCACTTTATCAGCATTCTCAGTAACAGTTGAGGTTACTAAATTGTCTTTAACATTAATGCTTACCAAAAAGTTGGCCCAGACAGGTCAAGGATTCAAGTCCACCTAAGAAATGAGAGTGTTTTATAATAGCCAAAAATCAATTTTCTCCCCACAAATCTATAAAGTGCCTGAAATCAGATAGAGCTAATTAAGACCTTCACTGTTCAGTCAGTATTTGCTTATCATCACACAGGCTGCTCTCACAATAATGTATTCAGCACACTGTTCAAGCACTTTATGGGAAGACTGCTTCCTGTGCATTGGAAGGCAACCCTAAAAAGCCATTAGTGGCATTCTTTGTCTTGTTTGCCCAGTCAATATTTAGTTCAGTTACAATTTTACTTACCCCTTCAATTTTCAGCTTAGTGCCTACATAGTGCTTAACTTCCTGCATAGTGCCTACAAAAAAAGAGAAACTAGTTAGTAGTGGTATTTTACTTACACTATCAGCAAAAGTTTTACTCAGATTCATCAGACAAATGCTATTATCTTTTTCATGATTCAATCTGTTGAACTATGCAACCATCATAGTATGTTTCTTCCGATTCCCCCTCATACTAAATATAAAACTAGAGTGTAGCAATTTACGTTTGCAAAAAAAGAGGAAAACCCTAATTAATATAAGCACCAACATTGACTTGGTAATTTGTAACCCCTTATAAAAAAAAAGAATTGAAAGTACTAGATAAACATGGACTATAAAAAAGGTTTCTCACCCATTTGCCCATGGATACAGCATTAAGCTTGTGCTTTAAGACCTGGGAAGAAACAGTTTCATATAAACTTGGGTTCAATCTCTACGTTCTCTAAAGCACCATTTTGTGTGCCTCAGTTAGCATAATGGTGGTAATAATTCTCGTCACCCTCACAGTCGAGAGTAGCAAATAACTGTCATCATTGTGGCACATTCAGTGGACTTTCAACCTAACTTGCCTTTGTCAGGGAGTTTCAGTTAACTCACCCCAGCAGCGGTTCTCATCCCTTTGGTACACACCTAGAAAATAGACAAGGAATAATCCAATAAAACATGCTGTGCTGCTAAGTTAATCACTAATGTCGTTAAGTAGTTAAGCCTCAGAATACAATCTTTCAGAAATACCTTCTGCCCACTACTCTTAACCATCACAGGCTTAACATAAAGACCACATCTAAGCAGATTTCATTCTTCCCACTGTATTTAGCCGTTACTTACCTGTCCACCAGAAGCCATCAAAAGCCACACTGCATTCATGCCTGGCACCGTCCCTAGCAAAGATTAGGGATTTAGAAAATGCATTTTGTTCTAAACCTAAGTTTAAACCTTACGTCGTTTCCATACCATGTAAGCAAGTCGTTTACACCACCCATAACTGCATGAGAGCATTCCACCTAATTAAGAACCACTGACGGAAATAATGGTGCCGGGCGGAATGCAGCCTTTAGAGAACCACGTGGCCTTCCTGAGAGCAGGTGGCTTAAGGAGACTCGGGCCGAGGTCTTTAACAAAGACCCACTCGGTAACTCGGCACGCGCCACCATCAGAGCCGTTGGCATTCATCAAGTCTCAGATGTCCCTACCAACACAGGCTTCATCAGAGGCAGAGCCCGCGAGCCGGGGTTTTTCCGCAGTTCGGCCCAACAACCCGAGGAGTATAATTAGGTCGCGCCCGCACCCAACTCGCAATCCTCCCCCATCTTCATCTTGTGAACCGTGCGAAGGCCTGCGACTGGCCTAGAAATGCCAGCCGGCTTAAGGCGATCCTAACTGCCAAGAGCTGGAGGCCTCTCAGGCTAAGAACTTACTTAACATCACACAAAAGACGTACATACCAGGAGCCGTCTCGTACCTTCTAAAGACCGAGATGGCGTCCAAGCGCCTGTATATAAAGATTCTATTCCGTGACGTCATGACGCAGACTCTCCGCCAGCGTCGGCTTCAACTCCTCCCCTTCTCATTCTCTTCCTCCTTCAGCAGCACCTCCTTCCAGTCTTCTAAGCCCGCCCCCTAGGCCCCGCCCCCTGGCCGCGCCCCGGGGCGGGGACACGACCGCCCACGTGATGCAGGGCTCTTGCCCTCCTACGGACTGAGGAGGAGGGGAAGAGAGGGGAGGGGGCGCGAGGGACGGAAAGCGCTGGGGAGGGGGAAGGGGGGCGGTGTAAGGGTGAGCGATTTCCTTCCGGCACGTCGCCCGCTTCGGGGGAGGGGGTGGGGGTTTTCACTTCCGGGACGGTGTTCCGGCCCATTCCGGCCCATTTCCACCCCCGGAGGTAGGTGCTGCTCCTTGACTGGGCTCGGGCCCCGCACAGCAGTCCCGCTGCCCTGCACTGGGGCCGTCTCGCCCGGTCTCCGCCGCAGCCTGCTCCTGGGGCGCTCAGCCACCTCCCTCCACCCCGCCTCAAGGCACCCGGAGACCTTCCACCCGCTTGGCCCCGGGCCGGGCTGAGCTGCCGGACCCGCCCCCTCGTGGGCCCCTCCCTCAGGACCCCGGGATGGGCGGCCCCCTCCCCAACGGCAGCCCGGACACACCCAGATACACACACCCACCTCTAGACAGCTCCCCGCCCGCTTACGCCTACCGCCTGGACCGGGTCCCGGGGCGCCGCCCCCTTCCCGGTCCTCTATCCTCACCTGATTGCTTGCTCCCCGGCTGGACGCCGTGCTCCCCTCTCCATCCCCCGCTCCTCGGTGTCATTTCGCCCCTCTGCTTTTTCCCCGTTCCCCATGCTTCCTAACGCGGACGAAAGCCACTCAAGTACCGGAGTGGCCAACCCCATGCAGTTCCCGATTCTCCCTCTTACAGCTCTCACCCCTCCAGTGCCGACGGTAGAGAAAGACCTTACTCCAGGGGCTTCCTCCTCACTGGGGAATTGCCGGGAAGAGCAAACAAAAAAGGCGCTGGTGTAGGCTCCAAAATAAACATCTGAATTCATGATGGCATCGACAGAGGCTCTTATTGGATTAAAAGTTTCAAAACAAACAAAAACGCTTTGGAAAAAGGTCAGATTGGCTGAAGTTGGTTCTTGAAAGCAGTGTATACACTTCCCTATTTACTGATAACTGTGTGGTAAATACAGGGCAATACTGTGAGCTTGTCAGGATAAGCTCCTGAAGTTTCAGGTTTTAGGTAACTATGTATGCTCAAGTCAGTGTCTTTCTAATGGGATTTATACAGACTACTCTCAACCAGTGAAGACTATTGGATGCAGTTACAGGCTTAGTGTTTCAGCAACTTTTCAAAAATCTTTTAATGTAAAAATGTTGGCCATACTTGGTATATGCTCTGTTTTTCACCAGCTTTGGGGAACTAAATTTCAGAATCAAAGTATCATTACCACCCTGAAATTTCCAACTTTGAATTTAGATAGAGGCAGACTTATCTACCTTTACCTAATCCTGAGAGTGAACTTCTTCAAGTTCTCTGCATTTGAGTCCTGACACAACTTTACCTCCAAGTCCTAAAGTTTACCTCCAAGTCCTAAACCCAAAGCCTTTCTGTGGGGAGCTCTGACCCTTCAGCTTAGAAATAATGGCTTATACTCAGGAGGGATATTAGTCACTTTATAAAATAATGAACATAACTTATGCATCAGGTAGTAAAATATTAAAGGTATCTAATCAGCCCACCTGTGTATAATTACATTTATTCAAAAAGCTTCTTTCTTTCCTTCTCCAAAGAAAACTTGTCACCGCATTTTGTATTGTGTGCAAATACCTTATGATTAACACTTAGTAAAATCAAAATTGTCACACTGCTTTTTTTTACCCCCTCTATTCTGTTGAACTTCAGTTTTGATGTTATATAGCTTGTTAATAAGGAAAAATATGGGCATAGCTTGAATTTTTAGAAGTCTAACAATCTAACCATTAAAACTTTTTGGTTTTAACGGTCCCTTGCTGTGAAACCTAAACTACTAAACCTGTTGGTATTTCTTTTCCATGTTTAAACATAAGGAAAGTATCTCTATTTATTTGGAGATTTTGAAATTTTACCAGATAATATTTTTAAATAGGTGTGAATTGGAAAGCCTGAGGGGACTGGTTATAATTACTAACAACAGTTCATTTCCTCTTTCAGCAGGGTTGAATGCCTGCCTACTCCCTCAGGCACGACCATGGAGAAGAGTGGGAACATACAACTGGAGATCCCTGACTTTAGCAACTCTGTCCTGAGCCATCTAAACCAGCTGCGCATGCAGGGCCGTCTCTGTGACATCGTGGTCAACGTGCAAGGACAAGCTTTTCGGGCTCACAAAGTGGTACTGGCTGCCAGCTCCCCCTATTTCCGAGATCACATGTCCTTGAATGAGATGAGTACTGTCTCCATTTCAGTCATAAAGAACCCTACTGTTTTTGAACAGCTCCTTTCTTTCTGTTATACGGGGCGGATATGCCTGCAATTGGCAGATATCATCAGCTACCTGACAGCTGCCAGTTTTCTGCAGATGCAGCATATTATAGACAAATGTACACAGATCCTGGAGGGCATTCACTTCAAAATCAACGTGGCTGAGGTTGAAGCTGAATTAAGTCAAACAAGGACAAAGCACCCAGAGGGACCTCCTGAGTCTCACAGAGTTACACCAAATCTGAACCGCTCCCTTAGCCCCCGACATAATACCCCAAAGGGAAACCGGCGAGGTCAGGTTAGTGCTGTGCTGGATATCAGGGAGCTCAGTCCTCCTGAGGAGTCCACCAGCCCTCAGATAATTGAACAGAGTTCTGATGTAGAGAGCCGGGAGCCCATTCTTCGGATCAACCGAGCAGGACAGTGGTACGTGGAGACAGGAGTAGCAGACCGAGGGGCCCGGAGTGATGATGAAGTTAGAGTTCTTGGAGCAGTACACATCAAAACTGAAAATCTAGAAGAGTGGCTTGGGCCTGAGAATCAGCCTTCCGGAGAAGATGGGAGTAGTGCAGAGGAAGTCACAGCCATGGTGATTGACACCACAGGCCATGGTTCTGTAGGACAGGAAAATTACATGTTAGGATCTTCAGGAGCCAAGGTCGCTAGGCCAACAAGCAGTGAAATTGACAGGTAAGTTTTGTTTGCCCATCTAATGGCTGTTGTGCAGACATAATTAAAGCAGGCCCTCTGTGTGAATCAGAGTATCTTCCTTACTTGATGTTCTTAATCTAAATTTATGTTGGGGAAACTGGAAGTGTGCCAAAAGACTTGCATTCTAATTTTTTTAAAGCAGGAAGCTCCTAGTCCTGAAGTATTCACAGTGTTGTGAGAATTATGGTAAAGTTAGACACTTCATGAATCAGAATAACATCTGCAGTCACACTAGGATCAGTAATTGCCAGGGTTTCTTCAGAGTTCCAGGAAGAGAGCTGGTCATCAGCTGGGAATCTGACAGCATTGCCCTTCCTTGGTATGTTCTCACACAGGTAGGTGGCCTCTGGAAGTTTCACATTCCTTTGTAGCACTGTTTACTTTTCTTTGCCCCCATCTACCAAATTAGATGAAATATGGTACCAGCAGGGATTGTTCTTCTTAGTGTAATCACAGTAATTCCAAAGAAGAGCTTTTTGGATGTTTTTCATTCCTTTTTTTTCACTTGTCATTTGATGATATTTTTTCTGTCTTGTCATTGATGACAGCTGCTACCACAAACCTGACAGTTTCTTTTTTTCACCAGTGCTACTATGCCCTATGCCCCATGCCCCACTTTTCTCTTTCTAATGCATTGTAGTTGTTAGAACATTTCTTTGGGGGGAAATAACAGTAATTTTAATTTAAGTAAATTGAAATAAAGTCTCAATTGAAAGAAATATTACCAACTAAGATGGGTAATATTCTTTTCCTTTCTTAAAAATTTAAAATTGACTGTATGAACAGTGATAACTAAACAAGCTATGATTTTGGTTCGCATCTGGTCTTGAGAGACAAGTGTGTCACAGAAATTCAGAGAGTATATACTATATCCATTTAAGTTGGTCTTGATTAGAGTATTTTCCTTCTTGTGTCCTTAATAGTTAAAATATTCTTGAGCATAATACTTATTGTCACCCTATGTTAGCACTGTTGTCCCCCCCATCTTAGAACTGTATCAGAAATAATAGCTTAAATGCAAAGATTTTTGATCTTCATGATCAACATCAACAGTCTGAAATATATAAAAAATTAACATGGGGCTTGGGGAAAGGCTCAACCAAGAACCTAAAAGTTATATAGAAGAAACAAAATTACAGACCCAGTTTTAATTTATTCTTTTTTGGTCTTCTGGGGCTTATATAAGGATAGAAGTTTATATTTAGCCTTAGCTTCACCAGGTCATATTGGCTGTGTCATTTTGTATTTCTTACATTTACTAGGGCAAGCTTTTCTTATTTCATGTATGATTCTGTATTGGCTCCATGAAAGGACTTCTTAGAAATCTGTTGTTCAGTTTGTTCCCCCTTCCTAGACTATGGGATAAAGGAGGCAGACATCACCATTTTTTAAGTTCCTTGACACTACTTTTCTATTAGTCCCCTTTGTGCTCCTCTTCCGACAGATTTAGCCCCTCCGGCAGTGTTGTTCCCTTGACGGAGAGACACAGAGCCAGAAGTGAGTCTCCTGGGAGAATGGATGAGCCTAAGCAACCCAGCTCCCAGGTATGTAGTTGTGGATTTAGAATTGCTGCAGTGGTTGAAGAAATTGCCACTGTGTGTGAACATAGTATAATGAAAGAAAGGAAAGATGTAGGAGAGGTAACATTGGCCCTGTTTAATAAGTACTGTATATGATTACTTTTCTCTTTATTCTTGCTTGTGAGCATGCAGGAAATACACTTTTGGTGTCAGCTGATTTGGGGAAATAGTAAAGGATAAGATTGTGAAACTCTTTCCTGATTATAGGAGCCAGTCTATAGTCCTAAGAGTAATAAAAATAACCTGAAAACTACATGCAGGTAATGTAGGACCTGGGATGGAGAGAGTTTGATTTTGTACATGTGTGGATATAAGACTACATAATTATTAGTTTATATAGTATTGTAGTTGTGTAAATGAATTGCTTATGCATTTTTGTGTCCTGTTTGCTTTTTAGTATGCTTATATCCTTTCATTTATTTTCTTCCTAAATATCCTGTTAGACTAAATGTTCTAGAAAGGATAGGAATGATGTCTTCTATTTTATTTGCAACTCTTTTTAGCAAGTAGTGTAAGTATGTAGTTGGTTGATATTTTTGTTTATTTTTTCTCACAGGTGTCTATCATTGAAGATTGATTTTTAAAAAGTTGGTGAACTCACCAAGTAGAACACAATAAATTGTAAACACTGTGGCCCTTTAAAAGGAAACACTGGTGGATTAAGATTGTGTAGCTAATTTTTTATCTTCTGCACTGTACTGATAGTATCTTATTTAATTTTTATCTAAACCACTAGATGTTTATTGTGTATATAGTATAGTAACAGCAGTAAGACATTGTTATAAACTGTATTTACTTGTATATTATCATGCTGTTTGGTATCAGAAATGGAACTGCAACCATTATAGGAGAATTTTGTAGTTTTAATAAGGTGTGAGAGAAAGTGTTAGGAGCTTGAAGGAAAAGTAAGTTTACTCATATTATTAGGGCCCTTCTTCTCTTCATCTCTCAAATAAAATGTGATGACTTTGTGACCTATGTGACAGTAACTACTGTGAAAATAAATATAGCAGTGAGACAGACCTTACAACTTAATGTGGGCATAAGACAGACTAACAAATACACAAAGCACATATAGATTAGACTGTATAGACTTAAGTAACTGTGTTGTGGGAGTAGGAGTGCTTAAAAGGCAGTTACAGGAATCAATATCCACTTAAGAGAAGTGTTACTCAGGAGAGTTTAAGTGTGGTTTTTAAAGTAGTTAGAAAGAGATGACTTATTCCACATATAGTTAGGATAGGGACAAAAATTGGAATTCTACAAGGTTGTTTACCTGACTGAAGCAGAAGGTACAGGCTGTAAAGAAATAGGAGATAAGTAGTATTGTCTGGAATTGCTATTAAGAGATGAGTTAATATATGCCTTAACACAGGGATCCCCAACCCCCAGACCTCGGACTGGTATCAGTCTGTGACCTGTTAGGAACCAGGCTGCACAGCAGGAGGTGAGCAGCAAGCAAGCAAAGCTTCATCTGCGGCTCACCATTGTCAGTGGAAAAATTGTCTTCCATGAAACTGGTCCCTGGTGCCAAAAAGGTTGGGGATCTCTGCTTTAACATGGAAAGTTTATTATGATGAGTCTACTCACCAGTTATTTTTTTCCCACCACATAGAACCAAAACAGGACATGGACTTACATTGTAGTAAAAACAAATTTTGGTAGGCTTGAAGAGCTTCCTGATTATAAGGGTGATTTAACTGGAACAGAATACTTAAGGTCACTCCTTTATTCGAAATATTCTATGGCTTTTTCCTTTTTCTACCATATGAAGGTTAAAATACTTGGTCTGATTTTCCAAGTAATTTATAATCTTTCTAACCCAGCTTTTCCCACTATTCATCAGCATTAACTGTCCCAAACAGGCAGACTTTGTGCCTCAGAACTCCATCAGACTTCTGTCTCTGCACCTTGAGTCTGGAATACTCTGTTCTTCCCAGGTGTCAGTCCATGCAACGCCTAACTCCTAGTTCCATCTGTCCTAACTAGCCTAGTCCTCTTTGATCTCCCCTTCTTAAACCACTGTAGCATTTATACATGGTACCATATAATTTTTGCCTAATTCTCTACTGACTCATATAAATTATTCTTTTCTTATTTACATTAATTTGTCTCCTTCTAGATTGAAATCTCCTTGAGAGCAGAGCCCACATTTTCTAATCTTAGTATCTGACATTATCTTATCAAGTGCTCACTAAATGGGAGTTGTTTTACGTCTAAGTAGTTCTGAGTAGCTAAGATTACTGAGTAGGTGCCCAATAAAGAGACAACTACTAAATAAGGAATTATTTAGTTCCCTGTGAAGTCCTCAGTTTGGGAGATATTTAAATAAAATTAGTGAACCAATCAGATAAGTCCCTTCAGTTCTTTTTGTGTGTGTGTGTGTGTTTGTGTGTGGTACGCGGGCCTCTCACTGTTGTGGCCTTTCCCGTTGCGGAGCACAGGCTCCGGACGCGCAAGCTCAGCGGCCATGGCTCACGGGCCCAGCCGCTCCGCGGCACGTGGGATCTTCCCGGACCGGGGCACAAACCCGTGTTGCCTGCATCGGCAGGCGGACTCTCAACCACTGCACCACCAGGGAAGCCCCCTTCAGTTCTTTTAGTCTCTGATTAGTAACTAAAGATTAGGATTGTGGACAGCAGTGAAGGCCATGTCAAGAATCTAGACTGGTATTTGTTTTAGAAAATATGGGAAGCATTCATTTATATGGAATTTACTCATTGTATGGAATAATTCATTTGAATAGTTTTTGCGGCTTCCCTGGTGGCGCAGTGGTTGAGAATCCGCCTGCCGATGCAGGGGACACAGGTTCGTGCCCCGGTCCGGGAAGATCCCACGCCGCAGAGCGGCTGGGCCCATGAGCCATGGCCGCTGAGCCTGCGTATCCGGAACCTGTGCTCCGCAACGGGAGAGGCTACAACAGTGAGAGGTCAGCGTACCACCAAAAAAAAAAAAAAAAAAATTTGAACACCAGGTACATATCAGGCACTGTAAAGTTCTGGCATATTCGGCAATGTAGAATTATCCCTGTGCTTACAGAGTTTACAATCTAGTAGGGAATTGCCAACTGGGAGAAGTGAAATGATCCACTTCTTCGTGACAGAGAGAACCAGGAGGCAGCCATTTTTGTCCTTGCTTATTTTTTAGAGTATAAAGGAATAAAACTACCAAAGATACATTGTTACCTTTGACAAGGACCTAATCTACATTTTATGCTCATTTATTGCTCTTTTATTGCAATTTTATTGCAATAATTTTTAGGTGAAATTGATCATAATGTGTGAGTTTTCTGATTATGGTTCATGACAGATAACTAAAATACATTTACTTTCTGTTTGTGGATAATACTGCTATGACATTGTTTTCCTTAAAGCTAGGCAGTTTTTTTAGGGAATAGGTATCCTCAAGATTATGAATAATATTGTGAATTTTTGTAATGTTTAATAATAGTTAACATTTATTGAGCTACATTAAGCACTTTCATTCAATGCTCATAGCAATCTATAAGGTAGATGCTATTATTATATTCATTTTACAGATGAAGAAACTGACGCACAGTAGTTAAATAACTTGCTCAAAGTCGAACAATAAGTAGGATGCAGGTTTGAACCCAGGTGCCAGCACCCTTAATTGCTGTAAAGTATAACACCAGGCATTCAGGGATATCTCAAGGTATTATTATCATATTTGATTCCCATGAGAATTCAATGGAATTGGCAAAACATATTCTAACATTTTTATTTTATGGATGGGGAAACTAAACCTCAGAGAAGTTATTCTATGCTCTGCCCATGGTCACCCAGGACCTTTTAGTGGGATAATCCCTCATTCTTTTTTTTTTTTTGGCTGTGTTGGGTCATCGTTGCTGCGTGCAGGCTCTCTCTAGCTGTGGCGAGTGGGGGCCACTCTTCCTTGTGGTGCACAAGCTTCTCATTGCAGTGGCTTCTCTTGTTGTAGAGCACAGGCTTTAGGTGCACAGGATTCAGGAGTTGCAGCACACAGGCTCAGTAGTTGTGGTTTGCGGGCCCTAGAGCGCAGGCTCAATAGTTGTGGTGCAAGGGCTTAGTTGCTCCACAGCATGTGGGATCTTCCTGGACCAGGGATCAAACCCATGTCCCCTGTATTACCTGGTAGATTCTTAACCACTGCGCCACCAGGGAGGTCCCAATCCCTCATTCTTTATGTGAGTTCAGTTTTGATCATCCAGGGAATTGGAGCAGAGAGAAATGTTACATGAAATAAATCAGAAATCATCTAAAGCCTTACTATTCAATGCTTGACTTCACATACTGCTTCCCAAACCTGCTGAGAACCACCTCTATTCTGTTGGAAATACTGAAGGGCATTGTTAGCTAACATGTGAAAGGAGACAATACACATTTCTAGATATTCAAGAAAAGGGTATAAGATTATTTGCTAATTAGATTAATTTTTCTCCAGTTAATCCAGAGTCAACTTTTACATATTCTCCTCTTTGCATTGTACTTTACCTCTGCTACATGTATGGAATTTTCTCCTATATATTTAAAATGCTTATATAGGGACTTCCCTAGTGGTCCAGTGGTTAAGGCTTTGTGCTTCCAATACAGGGGGCACAGGTTCCACCCCTGGGCAGGGAACTAAGATCCCACATGCTGTGTGGCCAATAAATAAATAAATAAAATGCTCATATATATTTGTGTGTGTATGTGTGGTTTTGTTTTGTTTTTTTTTTTTGGCTGTGCTGCACATCATGTAGGATCTTAGTTCCCTGACCAGGGCTTGAACCCATGCCCCCTGCAGTGGAAGCGCAGAATCTTAACCACTGGACCACCAGGGAAGCCCCTATATATATTTGTGTGTGTGTGTGTGTATGTGTATATAAGCTTTTTACTCAAAACATACATAAAACATATATGTGCTATATATACCCATGCACACAAGGACTTCAGAAGTCATCAGGCTAAATAAATCAGAAATTTATGGATGGTGATATTTTCATATAGAATTTTGAATGCAAAGGATTTATAAATTCAAGATTTTTAAGTTATTAATTCAAAGGAATATATTGTTCCCTTTCCCTCCCAGCTTTCAGATAGGAGAAAACCATATTTATTTCATATGTTAAATATTTTGACTATTTAGATTGTTCATGTTCAGATTAAGTAAAACAAAATTAAGGTCTTAGCTAATTGATATTAAGGAATTGTGGTTTTTTTAGGTGCAATAGTGGTATTTTGATTACATTAAGAAAAAAGAATCCTCGTCTCTTAGAAATGCATACTAGAATATTTATGTATGAAATTATGTCTGGGATTTTCTTCAAAAATAATATGAAAAAGGAGAGAAATAGGTGAGGGTAAAGAAAAAACAAAATTGTTCATGTGTTGATAATTGTTGTGTGATGAGGAGTCAACACACTGTTGTGTCTAAAACTTAATAAAAAGTTTTAAATTGTATATCATTTTCCCTTCATTAAAAAAGAAATTAAATCAGAAAAAGAAAGCATTTATTTTGCAATAATGTAAAGGGTTAGTAATCTAAGTAACAATAGCAGAGTTTTAATGCTACTTTTATAATAATTGCTTTTTTTATGTCTTGAGTAATTTTATTTCAATGCAAGAAATTTAACTTAGTGGGGAGATACTTTATAAACTAAGAGAAATTGGAGAAATAATGTATAAATCACAGATTATTCTCTTTATTTATTTTTGGCTGCATTGAGTCTTCGTTGCTGCGCGCGGGCTTTTTTAAGTTGCGTCAAGTGGGGGCTACTCTTCGTTGCGGTGCGCGGGCTTCTCATTGTGGTGGCTTCTCTTGTTGTGAGCACGGGCTCTAGGCGCACAGGCTTCAATAGTTGTGGCGTGCGGGCTCTAGAGCGCAGGCTCAGTAGTTGTGGCATGCGGGCTCTAGAGCGCGGTAGTTGCACACAGGCTTAGTTGCTCTGCGGCGTGTGTGATCTTCCCGGACCAGGGCTCGAATCTGTGTCCCCTGCATTGGCAGGCGGATTCTTAACCACTGTGCCACCAGGGAAGCCCTCTCTTTACTTTAATAATCTGTTTAAATCAAACCACTAAAAATAATAGGTATGTAAAATTAGATGATAATACTTCTGTGCAGTGTATTTACCCTTACTATAAACAGTTTGAAAAGTGAATTAGCAACATCATTAGGAATATGTATTTCTCCTACTTCTCTTTGTTTTGTCTGCTTTTTGTTCAGAGGGCAAAATCAGAAACCAAGTCTTTTTTTTTTTTTTTTTTTTTTGGTGACTTTTTTTTTTAATACTTATTTATTTTGGTTGTGCCAGGTCTTAGTTTCAGGTCCAGAGCTCCTTAGCTGTGGCTTGGTGGCTCCTTAGTTGTGGCATGCAAACTCTTAGTTGCAGCATGTGTGTTGGATCTAGTTCCCTGGCCAGGGATCGAACCCGGGCCCCATGCATTGGGAGTGCGGAGTCTTATCCACGGCGCCAGCAGGGAGGTCCCAGAAACCAAGTCTTGTACTTCTTTCTCTGTGGCACCTGTCATTGTATTTGGTGGACAATAGTCACTCAGTAAATACTTACTGAGTATCAAATTTTTAACTTTTTCTTTTTCTTTTTTTTGGCGGTACGCGGGCCCCTCACTGTTGCTGCCTCTCCCGTTGCGGAGCACAGGCTCCGGACGCGCAGGCTCAGCGGCCATGGCTCACAGGCCCAGCCGCTCCGCGGCATGTGGGATCCTCCCGGACCGGGGCACGAACCCGTGTCCCCTGCATCGGCAGGTGGACTCTCAACTACTGCGCCACCAGGGACGCCCGAGTATTAAATTTTGAAGAGGTTATAGGAGGGAATAACCAAGTTAGTAAATTCATATCTCAGCCTAGTTTCCTTTCCCAGCTCTTTTGCCAATTTTCTCTGAGGTCAGTTAAATTTTTATTAGTCTTCAGAATGAAGAAAATATGTTGGTGTGGTACTAAAATATTTTTGGGTAAAAAGGAATACTGTCACCTACAAATTATATATGTTTTTATAAAGCTAGTTACTGTTGGGTTAAATTTTGATATTAATGATAATGCCATAAATATGATTTATAATGTGCTTGCCATAATGTATTCTGTACTGTCAGATATAGTAGCCATTAGCCGTGTCACATGTGGCTATTTAAATTTAAATTTTAGTTAACTGAAAGCAATTAAAATGAAAAATTCAGTTCCTCAGTCACACTAGCATATTACACATGCTTAATAGCCACATGTGCCTGGTGGCAACTGTATTAGGTGGTGCAGATTATCAGATATTTCCATCATCACAGAAAGTTCTGTTGGACCAACATTGCCTAAGTACCTACCTGATTGTCTAGACTATAATTGCAAATTAGAGTCCAAATGGATGGTATGAGTGGGCTTAGATTCTCCTATCACCATAAATTAAACATTCAGCAGGGGTTTAATAAGCATGCAGTTTTTCAGCCAGAAAGTAACTCAGCTGTCCTGTTCTTTTATGGTAATGGAATAGAGTGGCCTCGATTTTTTTTTTTTAATTTCTATCTTAACATTTGTACTTTTTTGTAGTAATTAATTTCCTATTTGGATTGCTACAAAAAATAAGCATATAGCTTAGTAACAGAGGTAAAAATAGATTTGATGTCTTTTACTATATATACTTAATAATATATATTCTTTTTTATTGTCCTCATCTGGTACAGGTAGAAGAGTCAGCAATGATGGGAGTAAGTGGCTATGTGGAGTATCTCCGAGAGCAGGAAGTATCTGAGCGGTGGTTCCGGTACAACCCCCGTCTCACCTGTATCTACTGCGCCAAATCTTTCAACCAGAAGGGGAGCCTGGACCGCCACATGCGCCTGCACATGGGGATTACACCATTCGTCTGCCGCATGTGTGGCAAGAAATACACCCGGAAAGATCAGCTGGAGTATCACATCCGCAAGCACACAGGCAACAAGCCCTTTCACTGTCATGTTTGTGGCAAAAGTTTCCCCTTCCAGGCCATCTTGAATCAGCACTTTCGCAAAAACCACCCTGGCTGTATACCCCTGGAGGGGCCTCATAGCATCTCCCCTGAAACAACTGTCACATCTCGGGGACAAGCCGAGGAAGAGTCACCTTCACAAGAAGAGACAGTTGCTTCTGGGGAAACTGCCCAGGGCTCTGTGTCCACTACTGGGCCAGACTGAAACAGCGAGGAGGGGGGGCAGACCCTCTTCCCCTTTGGGCCGTAAGTAACCAGCATCAGGGCCATGGGCTGGTACTTAGATTCACAAAATGCCACAACACCAGATCAGAAGATGTAAGCAAGATGTTGTATCAGCAACATACACAAGAGCACTAGAGGCTCTTCCCCTCTTTCTTCCCACATCACACTTTGGAAAATAATCAAGCAAATCAACTTTCTAATTCAGGGATCAACAGCCTTGGTTTGTTAACTTTATAAAAAAAAAAAATTTTTTTTTAACAAAACAATGATAAATGAACATTTATCTACCAGTCATGTTTGAACACTGTACTTTGGTCTATATCACCCTGGTGGCTGTAATTGCCCAGATCTGAAAAATGAAGCAGGAGCTTTGGTCATCTGAACCAGCCAGCCACAAGAGAGAAGGAAGTAATCATGATGGTGATGATGAGGGGGGAATTTCTCTTCCTTCCCTGCCAGAACAGGCAGTTTCTTATCTCAAGAAGGAAAAAAAGAAAAAAAAAAAGAAAAAAAGAATCCTGATGGTTCTTTTTGTTTTGAAAGGTTAGATTAATCTTTGCCCTGACAAGGCATCTGATACTTTGCCTGATTGTTTCAATGTATGCAGCCATCTTGGAGTGGTATTCTAATGGGCAGCATCACCTGAAGCACTTTAGGCACCTGGAAGTGAAATGAGCAGCAAAGTGTTTGCAATAGGTAGTTCTGCATTTGGGGGCGTGGGTGTTGTGTTGAGGAAGGAGGGAGCAGGGAAGGAAGTGTTTTTGTTCTGCAATTATCAAACAGCACAGAGCCAGCCATACTGCAACTTCCTGATCGGTATTTGTAAGCCATTGTGCTTATATATCTTCAGGTGTTAGGAAATGGCTCTAGTCCAGACGAATTAATGCATAAGGCTGACTACCAAAGTTTCATCCAGTCTCTTCGGCTCCTAGCTTCACATAACAGCAATATTATGCATCAAAAATGTCACTTTACAGTGAAATGAGCCTGGATTGTATTTTTAAATCCACAGGTCTCCATGTTTGATAACTTTTATATGACATTTTAAACACGTTTTTCTGCAATATTGTGGTTGTAGAAATTCAACACTATGCTTCTTACTGCAACTACAATTCCATTTCCTTCTACATATGTGATAGTTTATATTTTCAGTCCAATAGAAGAACCTCACTAAATCCGTGTCTTGCGTCTGCAAACTTAGTAATTCGTAAACCAACCATCAGCAAATTGCTGGTGACTCCAAGAGCTTTGCTTTTTAATAATACACTACAGGGCATTTACCAGAAAACATCATGCACAATCACGTTGCAATAATTTGATCAAGGGATCGATTTTAATCAGGTTTGGTTACTTAATCATTCCTAAGATTTTTAAAACTTCAAGGGACCTTTTTGGTAGTTCTGGGTATTTCTGAGATTCTTAATCCAGCACTGAGAGTCAGAAAGAATTTACCAAACATGTAGAGCTTTAGATGCCCTGTCTTGCGTGCAGAGAATGAAGCAGGATTATTAAGGGATGCAGGCAAGTAGATGCTTACAAGTTACAGTGCAAATAGAAAAGAGAAAAATCTCTAGCTTCTCTTAATTGATCATTAATTTTTTAAAGAGTATTTAAATATGTAGTGGTTTAAGAAATTGTTTTGGTGCAGGGGCATAGATGATTGTAAAAGAGATTTGGGAGAGGGGCTGATCATGCCTGAACTGGTGGTGAGCCATTTGTGAGAACGTTAGTAGTGTGCTCCCTTCCTGAGACTGCTTTGGGTATGTGAAAAAGTGGGTAGGAAAGAATGGCGTTGCTTTGATGATAGGAAGTTAGAATGCAAAGGGTAATTCTTAAGCACTCTGAGACCTGTACATATATATATACAGCTGCACCATATCACTAATGAACGGTTATTTTTTCTTCTGGAAAAACAATGCATCTTTTAATAGGAATGTAATAATGCTACCATTTGATTAGAGCCTACCCTTAAACATTATGTTGGAGCCTATTTTGTCTTCAGAAGACATAGACTATGGCATTCTCCTCTTTAGATAGGCAACAGTATGATAGGGTGAAAACTGTCGCCTAGGGCCGTCTTAAGGAACAACTATGCTCTGTGGCATAGAAAAAGTAGAGTTGAAATTAGACTGAAATCTTTAAGGAAACATTTCAGCTGGTAATCAAGGCTTTTAGTGGACAGATTTTGCCATTACTAAATAGGCAGGGAGGTGAGAGGTACAGAATATGCTGCTTTAGATGGAGCTTTTAAGCCTACCAAAAAATTGTTAAGTCCATCCTACTTTTCAGAAGTATTATGCTGGAAAGTTCTTTATTGCTTTGTTAGTTCCTTAGATGTTATTTGAGAAAATAGAGCTATTTAAACTATTACCAAATTGTAAAAGTGAGGTGCAGTAATTTCTGTAAAGAGAAACTTTGCAGCATTTGTCAGTACTCCATCCAGGGTTAGCAACAAACATTTTAAATGAAGTAGGGACTGTCTGATAGATGTGGAAATGCTATGAGTGTTTGATGGGTTCCCCCTCCCTTTTTATTCACTGCTAGTAGGTTTTTGCTGTATCTGTACTGTGAATAGAGTGCTTCTCGGTCATCTATGACCACATCAGCACAATCCTGTTTGCTGGTTCTCTCCTCTTAACTGGCCTAGTGCAGAGCCATGAAATTCATGAAAATTCAAGCCAGCCTAACTTTTAAACAAATTTAAGTTTCTGAAAGCAGTTTCCCCATTTTAGTTAGAAGAGATATTATTCTAAATAACTATCCAAGATTCTTATCCAGGTTCACTGTGACATTGTCCTAGTTCTTAGCTAACATCACTGTAGGGTCATAGGAGTTAGTAGTGTTCTACCTACCTTAATGAATAGCTATATAGGTGTGTGCACAGAGGATACCTCTCTTAAGGGTGTACAAAATGGACTTTAGCTAATGCTGAAAACTCATTACCAAATTTTAACTTGCACGTGTCACCTTGTGAAGGGAACACCATTAGCAGTGAGAGCTAAATCATCATTAAGTACTTTAATGCCATGAAATAGCAAACACTGGGACTGTTTTCATTTATTGAGTAGCACTTAATAGCAAAGGAGCTACCCAATATTCTCAGCAAAAGAAGAGAGATGACAATATATTAATCTGCTTTCATTCTAAGAGGTACCTTTTATTCTCTCTCAGAACTCTGATACCAGTTTAAAATATGGCATTGGCATGAACAGTAATAGTGTACTTAGGCAGAAGGCTCTTTCTAATGACTTGTTCTCTCTTTACTCAGAACCATATTTACCTCTGAACTGAGTTGAATTTTACTTTATGTGAGTTGCAAACTACCCCCAAGCTATCTGTTATACTAGAGGGTCAAATCTAATCTTGAATGTGTAAAAATAAATTTGTTCCTGAAGGATAAAAATTGGAAAAGAAGGGAGATAGCAGTTAAGGGGAGTTTTCTTGTTGTTATTTTTTGGTTTTTTTTAATGTTTCCAGTTCCCTCTACATCATTGAAACAGGGTTTTCCAAAGATGGTATGACAATAGAAATAAACCATTTTCCTACTAACTTCATAGTTGAAATCAGGCCTTGGTTGGAAGTGGTTTTATGGAAGAGTGAAATAGTGAACTTCATCCTTAATAGCGAATAGTCTTTAGTCAAGAAATAACTTTTGAAAAGTTTTAGCTGTTACTTAACACTAATTTTGTTTTAACTGGTAAAAATGACATTTTATTTGATTGGAAGATCTAAATTAAAGAAATGAAAGTGATGGGTAATGGAAAGGAAATTAAATTGAACAAAGATAAAAGTCTTCTTAGTCATAGTGGAAAGGCATTTAATCAGGAAGGAGTTGGAATCTTGGACGTTTTTATTTTTTCAGCTGCAACAGACGTGGGTTTTTTTTCTCTTCCTCAAATGTTCTCCTTATCTGTATACTTACTCATTCAGTATTTTGGTTGCTGAGATTTAGAGAAGGGACAACTAGCAATTAAACCAGGTAAATCTATGAGAGGATGCCCCTTAGCAAAGTATATCTCTAGGATTTAGTAATTAGATCAAGGTTCAGCAAACCATAGCCCCCAGGCCAAATCCTGAGGTCACCTGTACTGTAAAGAAAGTGATAGTGGAATAGATCTACACCTATTCTTTAGGTATTGTTTATGGCTACTTTCTGCAATAGTGGCAAAGTTGAGTACTTTGACAGAGACCACATGGCCTGCAAAGCTTGAAGACAAAAGTTTGCCAAGTCTAGAATTAGATTTGAAAGAATTACACCACTGCCTCTCAATTTGTCAGTCTTGCCATTTTGCCTTTATAATAATAGTTTGGTTGAGGTTTTAAATTCATACTGCCATATAGCATCAGTTTCTTGAAAGAGGTTGCCATTGTTTTCTAGATCCTTGTCTCCTTTGTGCTACTTCTTGAATCCCATTGCTTTAAAGCATTTAGAGTAGGCCTTATGATTTGTCCTTGCCTTAAAGGTGCATTAAAATTTAGGATGGTAATTACAGATTTAAGAAAGTAATTTTTTAAAATAATTCCCATGCATAATAATATAGGGTTAAATGAATACCATGTTTACATAAAGTACTGTAAGAAAAGTAATGTTTTTATAAGTGTTTTGCCATTTCTCTAAGTTAACATAATGATGATGATGGCAAGAATGAATTTATTCCCACTAGTATTAAAAATTAATTTCTGTTATGAATAAGTGGTTTGATTCTTATCCAAAGTACTGTTTTTCTAGATTAGAAACCTCTACCCATTTCCTTTACTATAAATCTTCATTTCCTCAAGTAAACTCACTCTGTTCCATGTGGCATAGTAAAAAGCCAAAATCTTCCTTTTTTTTTTTTTTTAAAGTCAGTGTTTTAAAACATAATGAAACATCTGAAGATTTAAAGTTCTTTTTAGACCTACCTTCCAATTTCTGTTATTGTTTGTAATTCTTCTAAATCTGTAATGGGCCATTATGTATTTGATTTGTGAATGTTCATTCTTACTGTTCAAATAGCTTATTTATGCCAGATGTGGAAAAAATGGAAAATGTTAGGATGATAATAAACAGAATTCCTTGCAAGAGGAGAATATAATTGCTCCCCATTTGGAAACAATACGCAGACTTCTGAGGTAAATTTATCTGGGCAAAGTGTTCTAGGCCATGCTGATACAATACAATGGATTTGATTCTTACTTTGTAGTGAGCTCTACCAAGACATACGAAGTTTGGATGAGTGACCTAGCCGCATACATGGCACCTCTTCAGTAGGCATTTTATTCTTAAAGTTGCCTTTTTTCTAAGTTGGCTATTAGTAGGTTTTATATGTTACACCCTCCAAGTAATAGATAATCTTCATCTAGAAGGTTCCAGAATATTTGCATAGGTGATATCTGCCTTGTCTTAGAGCACTTATAGTAATAGTGAGTTCTTGAGATTTTGGAGTGCTGCTTTTCTGGTTAATTTGGGATTCTGATTAATCTGGGGTAGAGGACTTGTGAAAGAAATTGTATTTAGGTAGCCCAGTGAATCATCTGCATCCACCACCATTTGAGGTCTTGGTAACAGATGTCATTTAAATACGAATCTGTTGAAAACAATGGAGTTTGCCAAGCATTATGACTTCTTTGATAATTATCAGTCTTATGTTGCTTTGCCTCCTTTGCTTTTTAGTGTCTGTTTTCACTCTTATTCTTAAGTGGTGCTTTTCCCAGGGCCAGTCTTTTTACTTTGCATTATGTTTTCTTGCTCAGGACAAGCCGAAGTTGGATACTTTGAGTACTTTCAAACTTGACTTAATTACATTCCAAAGGATGTAATTGTTGATAGGAACAGTGATATCAAAACCTGCAAGATATTTGTACAGACTATCCAGTTTTGTGCAGGCAGACTATCTTTTCCATTAATTGTAAGGAACAGCAATGACTTAGAAGGCAAATATTACCTGAAATATACATTATGTTCACAGAGCGTGCATATATAAGAGAAATAAATTTCTTATCTTACATCTTCCCCATTATCTGTATAATAAATACCTCCCATAGTAACATAATTAAGAAAGGTCCATTAGCTCAAATAGTGGAAGTTTTAAACACAAAGCTTAGTTACAAAGGCAGAGCAGCTTAGGGGAAAAAAACCAAAATAACATTTTTCTGATGCTTGCTTTTTTCATGTCTACTCAGTAAGTCCTGTTAAGGAAGCTAGAATTCAACACCCAGTTAAGAGAGGTATTTGTTCAGTATCTCATATGACCAACAACACAATTTAATATACTGTGAATTTCAGAATCTCAATTAATCCATAATGCCAGAAGTCAAAGTATGTATCTCATAGGGAAATGTTCCCTATTCTATGAAATCACTTATCTTTTTTTTTTTTTTGGTACGCGGGCCTCTCACAGTTGTGGCCTCTCCCGTTGTGGAGCACAGGCTCCGGACGCGCAGGCTCAGCGGCCATGGCTCATGGGCCTAAGCCACGGCATGTGGGATCTTCCCGAATCGGGGCACAAACCCGTGTCCCCTGCATCGGCAGGCGGACTCTCAACCACTGCGCCACCAGGGAAGCCCGAAATCACTTATCTTAAATGATAGGTAGCATACAGGACAATCTATTCCATTAAGTAAATTTTTGTTCCATTAAGTAATTTTTGGTACCAGACAATCTGCTTGGAATTTGTATAACAAAATTGATTTTAGACATAGTTTAGATGTGGCTTCCTATACTTGAGAGTCCTAAACCCACTTAGTTAGAGGCTGGTGTATACTTTTAAAAGCCTGCACTTTTCACTACAGAGATAAAAGATCAAAAAGAAGGGGACAGAATTAACCATACTAAGTGCTTTAGAGAAATAATTGCAGTAAATTCTCAAAATAATCCTCTGAGGTAGTAATGGTAGTAACTAAAAATAGCTGACTATAAGTGTTTACTATGTGTTAGGCACAGTTCTAGGTGCCTCACATTAACTCATCTAATCCTTATGACTATCCCATTAGGGTAGATACTGTTATTATCCTCACTTTAGAGAGAAAGAAACGGAGACACAGAGAGGTTGACCTAGGCAGTCTTTCACTACACTTGACATTCTTAGTAGACTATGTTGCCTTTAATAGGTGTGATTATACTACATTTTATAGATGAGGAAACTGTTGAGCCCAAGATTACACAATGGATAAATTGCAGAGCCAATATTTACCAATCTGATTCCGAAGCCCAGGCTATCTCCAGTACATCGTGTTAACTCTGTTTACTTCTAAGAGTTGGAGTGAACTAGAATATACAATAGCCAGTAACAGCACTGCTTTTAGTGAACTTTTAATTCAGGAATAAGTGATTGGAAGATTTCTTCACGAGATAAAGCAGTTGACCTCTGAGCAGATGTTGAATGATGAATATTTTCTGGGGATATTGCCCACCAATTTAGAGGAGTCACCCATTTGGTAGTTCTAATTGTGAATGAGTGATTGAGTTACTACCAAGGCAAAAATTGAAAGATAGCATTCCAGTTATCTATTTCTGTGTAATGAACTATCCTAAACTTTAGTGACTTAAAACAGCAACTACTTTATATATCGCATGATGTTGTGAATCAAATTCAGGAAAGGCTTGTCTAGGCAATTTCTTGCTCCCTGTGGTGACAACTCAGGTCACCTGGTAGTATTCAGCAGGTGGTTGGACTGGTCAGGAGTGTCCAAGATGATCTCACATTCCTGACATCTTGGTAGGGAGGGCTAGAAGACTAGGCCCAGCAGGCCTCCTCTCCCTCTCTCAAGTCTCAGGGACTCTCTATCTGATCTCTCCATCATAGTAGTCAGAGTTATGAAATGGCAGCTCAGGCCTCCAAGAGGCTGGGCAGAGGATGCCAGTCCTCTTCAAGGCCAGGCCCACAGCTATCACAGAGTCGTCACTATACACTATTGGTCAAAGAAGTCACTGGTCAGCCCAGATTCAAGGGGAGAGGAAATACCTTACCACTTGATGGAAGATGTGTCAAGGATTTGGGGCCAACTTTAATCTGTTATAGGTAGCATTAGGTTTTTTTGATTTGTCTTAACTCTTGTGTGTTCATTTAGGTCAGTTGTTTGTGCCATAGAAACCATTTCTTGTATCTACCATGGGTCAGTAAAGGAGCTAGAAGGAGAATGAGACAAATACCTGGAACAGATTTCTTTAGCTTCCCACCCCATGAGTTTCATTTATATTATAGCAAAATTTCCATTTTTTCTTTTGTTCCAAGTTCCAAATTGTGAGCATTTGCCATTTTTTTTTTCCCTGTGAAGCCACAGTAACTGTCTATGCTAAACCAGAAATACTCTAGAGGGAATAAAAAGCTTGCTGTTACAGACCTTGATTTATTAGAGATGTCAGCTGTATTTAATTTACAAATAGGCAAGAACTCCTGTGGTATGGAAACTTTATATGGCTGCTAAATCTGTTTCAACAGGAGTTTCTATTGAGTGGCTAGATGGATTATATTCTTGAGATGGTTGCAAGTTTTGCCTACATATCCTGCACATCTTTACTGCCACCATACCACCTCTGGCACAAATTTGTGCTAGGATAATAGGTTCATTCCATTTATATTACCTTCCATATGGGAAAATCCGTTGCCCAGTTTTATAGTTGTTAATCTTTTAAAATTATCAGTTGCTATCAGCTTCTGTTATATAGAATAACAAATCATTGAATTTTTACAATTTTTGGTTAGACTTTTCAAATTTAGGATGCATTATTTAAATTCCTGCTGGCTTATAAATGGACTTTTATTGCCTTCAGAAGAAATAACGGCAGAGAATGGATTCTGCTCTAAAAATGATCATCCCCAAATGAATACACTTTCTAAGAGAGGAAAGGTTTGGTATTATCTATCCATTCCATGTGTAGTGGTTTCCTAGAGAATTAGTTGTGAGGGCTTCTTGCTGGTCATCCCCAGTTATCATATAGTGAAGGGATCTCTGTTCCCCGGTCAGGCCTCAGGAATTACAAATGCAGGATATAAAAGGGGTACTCAGGGCTGAAGACTTAATTTAGGACTCTAGAAAATGCTGGGAAGAGAAAAGAAAGACTTCGGCATTTGTAGTTGAATAACCAGGGTTGGAACGTTTGAGTCATTTAGACATCAGGATTAATTAGATTTTATCATATAATGATTGGGGCAAATTTTGATGAATAAAAATAAAATAGCCTTAACATTTTCTTTTTTACCCATATTTCCACTCTGTTGTACCTCAAAGTCTGCTCTTTGTGACAGAGAAGACTTTGAAAATATACTCCCAGGGAATGAAAAATTGGTTCTAGGTACTTTTGCTAGAACCATCTTTGCCATAGTCAACTTTGCTGCAAGCATTTTCACCTTATAAATAATTCGCTGTAAGGCAATTTTGCCATAAAAGATAAAAAATAAAAGAGGGACATTAAAAAGGACATAATGAAGCATGAAAATGAATAACAAAATTTTTAAAACTTTATTGCAAAATACAAAATATTTGAATACCTCTAAAATGTGTGTAGATTCATGGCAATCCTGCACAAATAACTGATTTTGTGTGTTGTACCTAAGCACTTGTCTTCCAGGTCTTTCATTCTTAGTATTTTATACTTTTTTTTTTTTTTTTTTTTTTGCTTGTTGATTCATCTCTTCATTCAGCATTGTGCTGAATGAAGGCACAGTAATGTTGCTAACTGGGAGAAATGCCAGTTGAAACCAAACTATCAAACCAAAAACTCATCCAGTTATTTTATCTTTTGTGGCAAAATTGTCTTATGACCAATTAGTTATGCCGTGAAAATGTTTGTGGCAAAGATACTTATAGTGAAAATACTGGACACTTGAAAAATACTTGATCATCTATGAAGATGCCTCTTATTCGGTTTCTTACAGCTCTTTGGGCCCTCCTCTAGATTCTCTGTGACTCTTAAATTTGAAATCATCTGGTGGTTGCACGAAAACTAAGTATAGTTGTTTCTTGAACAATGTGGGAGTTAGGGTGCTGACCCTCTGCAAGTGGAAAATCCCCCTATAACTTATAGTTGGCCTCTGTTTCTGTGGTTCCTCTGCATCCAGGGATTCCACCAACCACTGATGGTGTAGTACTGTAGTATTTACTATTGAAAAAAACCTGGCAATAAATGGACCCATGCAGTTCACACCCATGTTGGTCAAGGGTCAACTGTACTGTGGTCTCAAATTGAAAAAGAGAACAAAGTCAGAAGAAGGGAAACCTGCAGATTGACAAAATACTTATTCTTTCTTTTCAGCATCACAAGTCTAAACCATTTAATAACCACATCCTGAGAAATTCCTTAAGGTTTAGATTTCTGCTTTTACATGTCTTGTAGCAGATGTTTTGACATTTTTGAAGATGATCTACTGAGTTTCCTATAAATAGAATCCTAACTACAGTGGTTCTTAAAGAACCACTGCAAAAACAAAATTACAACACAGGGAACAAAGCTTAAAATGTGTTTCCTCTGGAAGCCACCATGCTAAATCAGGAGTCACTACGTGTGACTGGAATCCACCTCTAGAATGGCTATCAACCAGATAGCAAAGATATTTAGAATTTATATGGTATTTGATATTTTTACAAAAATGATTTTAAATCATGTAACTTGAAGTTTTAAAAAATGAGCCTGTTTTATTTTTGGAAAAGTGGGCCAATAAAAATAACACTAATATAATTCAATTGTACATGCATGTGCATTGAACAAAGAGTGGTATACTAAAGATAGTTCGTGCAAATAACTTTTGTGGGAAGTTTGGCTATTTTCTTAATATCTTTTTTTCATAAATGTATGTTTATAAATATATTTACTCATCCACTATGACCTTGGTAGCTTTAGAAGCATTTTGTTAGCTGTATCATTGATTATAAAAATCAAATTCTTGGCATAGTAGGCTATGAGAGCTTTTAGTTGCTTTGTTTGTATTTTGGCTAAGAAAATTGTTTCTTGCACTTTCTATTTATAAAGATGTTATAACACTTTGCACCCACTTAGTGCAGCTGTTCTTCAGCGACAAAAGATGTAGGCGTTAAAGAGAAATGTATGTTTAGAAGCCTGGCAAAAGGAGGGATCTCAAAAGAACAAATTTGGCTTGCATCTACCTGAGAAAAGCTGGGGGTTAATATAAAATTTAGATTGAAAGTATCTGTTGGGCTAGGTGTACAGTTGCTGCAAGTTGCAATATCATTGTGAGTTGCCAGCTATGTGTATGTGATTTTATGTGTGTATGTGAGAAAAAGGTGTCTGATGAAGGCAGATAAGTCAGTGTAGAAAATTCTACCTCCCATTAAAGACTGAGAATATTCCAAGATTGCCCTGTAGCCCCTTAGGCAGGAGGCTGGATTCCTCAGCCACCATCCACCCCATTCTCTTGTACTCGCTTCAGCTCCTCTACCTCTGAGCACTTGGCTGAAGAAAGAGTGTAGCTTTCTGTAGCAAGCAAAGGAAAGCCAGACCCGAAATATAGAGACTGCAGTATCTCACTTCTTGTCATGTTCAGATGTCAGTGGACACTGGTTTCGTTGCCCAAATCAAACAGTGTCAGAATGCTTGGGTTTAGTGTTTTATCCACTGGCTTCTATTTGGCAAGAGTAGCCCATGGAAGTGGAGTCTTTCTGTTGTTTTTAAAGGTGCACTCAACTTTTAATGATGTGAAAATTTTGTTTGAATCCTGAGTTGTTGTTTTTTTAATTTTTAAATTGCCATTTGCAGTCCATTTTGGGGGACTGGAATATCAACCATATTTTCCTGATAATGAGCCTTCTGCCAATATCTTAATTTGCAGTTTTGCATGCAGCTTTTTGGATGACCTGTTTTGCTTTTAGACACTCTGAAGAGAGATTTTTCTGGTTTTAATGCCAATACTGTTTAAAGTAGTCAGGATGGCCTGTTGTGGATGTCAGGAAATTCAGTTTCGGAAGCAAAATGCCACTAGGCAGGCCACCTAATCTTTAAATGCAGTTGTAGCACTCAACTGATTTGCTGTTTGGGGCACAAGTACACTGAGCCAAGTCAGGTTACCTACCATTTGAACATTTGTTACAGCTGAGGAAGGACTACTGGCCTTTTCAGAAATATCCCAGAATGCTTTCCACCTTTTCATTTCTAATGCACTGGCTGGTTGTAATTCCAAACAGGGATTCTCTGATTAGGAGTGAAAATGAAGGAGTGATCCATTTTCAGATTTTTAGAGGTTGGCATCTGTGTTTTAGGTACTAGCTGGTAAGTATTTACTTTCCTGGTGACTGGGTAGGGCAAGTGACAATACAGTGTGAAATTCCAAATGAGACAAGCAGTACTCATTGGTGACAACTGGTATAAAAAGTTCGCCCGAATACAGTATGAATGCTATAGGGAGATAAGCAGTAAAATCATGTGAATCTATTCACCACAGCTATTTTTTTTCTAACTATAGAATCATTGTCAGCCTATAAGCCATGCTCCTAATATCCTAGACTCAGGAATTAACTCCTGCTGGCTTATCTTTTGTTTGTGCCCAGAGTTTTGGCTTAGGCCTGTCCTGAGCTGTTTTGCTACCAACACATACTTAAGGTGCAGTCTTACTAAGTCAATAATATACTGTCGGCAGTGCAGCCTGTTTTACAGCCAAAGTGATTTATTGAAATACAAAACAAACAAAAAAGTGAGAAATGCCTAGGTAATTTGTTTGAGACATGTTAAATCTATGAATCTGGGAGGAAGCATAGAGTCTTTCTTCTATCTGGCTTGGGTGAACAGTGACCTTAATGCTTTCTGTTACTGAGCCAGTTGACCTAGGCAAGTAGTTCTCCATCTTGGCTGCACATTAGAATCACCTGGGGCATTTAAAAAAGTAATGATACCTGGTGCCCCCTCTAGACATTTACGTTTAAGTGGCCTGCTGTGCAACCTGGGCTTTAAAAGCTCCTCAGATGATTTTAAATGGGCAGCCAAGGTTGAGAATCATTTTCTAGGTAGTCCTGAATGGTCTTTGGCAGGATAACCTCTACCTGGTTCTCTTTTGTCATAAGATAACTTTATTGGTATCCCAGGCATGGCTCTGAGTTTAAAACTTAGAGTGGGCCAAGGCTCAAGTGGTAAAATGGATCATTTATTTGTCCTCAGAGTAATTCAGTAGAGAGATGTTGCCATCCACCCAGTTTCCTCTCTATACCAAAGTATGCATAAGTCAGCAAAACAAATTTTCGAAGTCTGCTCCCTAGAATCCTCTTTCCCTTGCATATGTGATTTAAGTGGAGATTTTTTAAACTCTGCTAGCTGAAATGGAGCGCTTGAACTTATTAAGAGAGCCAAGCCCAAGCCACCTCGGGTGATTTTTATTTGTAAAGTAAGCAGGTGGCATTGTTAAAGTTAATTAAGAAAAAGAAGGGCCCTTCCTGGGGTGATGGTGATGTATTTGATTGTTTCTTAGCCTGTCTTCTAAGTGGGATTTCGATGTAAAGTGACTTTCACTTTTCCATGTTTCTTTGTGAATTAAATGCACTAGCTAAGGCGTAAATATTTCTGAGTTTTACATGAAATGTGAAATGAGTCATTTCAGCATCTTTGTTCCAGGATATCAAAGACTTAACCCAGTAATTCCCAAACGAGTTTTCATATCTTTCATTCTCCCGCCCAGGTATAAAGATACCTGCCCATGGTAACCTCACACGTGATAATGGGGAGGGAAGAACTGTTTGATTATCCTTAAAAAAAGTGAGAACCACCATTCAAACTAATTAGCTACCAAGTGATTTCTAATTCATGAAAGAAATTTGTGTTTAAGAACAAGTTCAAATATAGCAGTCTCTCATCTGAGAGACTGCCGGCACTGTAGAAATTTTCATTCATATATTGCCTACAAATAATTGATAATTTAAATTTCAAATAGGTGGTGTGTTTGAGAAGAAAAAGTGGGTGGAAGGAAATATTGCTAGTGCAGAGGACTTAATTAGCATCAGGCTATGAAATTTCATTAAAATAACATTAAGGCCTGGCTGTTTGCTTAGCATGTATATGCTGCAATGTCAGAGAAAAATGCCTCCTATGCCTTAGAAGATTTGTGAAGGCTTCCTTATATTGGGTGGAATAGAAAAGCAATAGCCTTTGAGACTTGTTTGCATCCAGAGAGTAGCCCATTAGGGTTTTCATAATGAGGAACATGGTGGAGTACTGTGAAACACTGTTGAACTTTATACAAATCACACCGCACTGGATTTTAAGATTTGGGGAAGGAGAATAGAGGAGGAGGAAGGGGAAGTAATGGTAAAAATATATAGAGAGAAACTTGTACTATATTTTACACCAATAATGAAACAAATTCCCTATTAGGAATTCTCTATCAGGACTGTGAAGTTCGGCCAAGTTCTTCTGTCCTACTGATTGGCTTGCTGATTCCTCTTAAACCTCTAAGAAATCCTTTCTGAAAGAGCTAAATAAAAGCTGGTCTGACTGCAGCTTCACCACCCTGTCCCATCCCCCTATTCACAACAAAAGAAAAACATTCCCAAACTATAGGCAAAAGAAATGTCTCAGTCCATTAACTTTTCATCCTCTATGGTCTATGTTCACTGTTTTAGCCTGTTGAATTATTTTGTGATCTAATGGCAGAACTTAAATAGATCTGCCAGATCAGTCAGGAACCAATGGCTTCTCCTTTAAGAAATCTTAAAATCAGAACTCTCAATTCTTGGCACATCAGCATAAGTGAGTAAAGGGAGAAGTAGGTTGAAAGAGCACTTAGGGAATTCCCTAGCAGTCCAGTGGTTAGTGGGTCCTTGGCGCTTTCACTGCCAAAGGCCTGGGTTCAATCCCCGGTCAGAGAACTAATAAGATCCCGCAAGCCACTTAGATTTCCCTTAGATATCCTGGCTTCTCATAATTTCAGGCGGGACCCACTTATGCTCTGTCTCTGAGAAGAAAAGACAAGACGGAGGGTTCTAAGATAGAAAAGTCAATGTAGCCGAAATATGGTTTCCTTCAGATGGACATAGTCTGAAAGAAATCTGTCCACCTGTTCTCAATGGTGCTTATATGGTGGGTGACAGCTGTCTCCCATCTACCTGTCCCTGGCGCTGTGCCTTCCCACTGGTCACTGTGAAAAGCAGATCACACTGGACTCAGAGGCCAGAATCCAGGACAATTTCCCCCTTGTCATCACTTCTTCATACAGCTAATAATGTAGCATTTACTTGTCTTTGGAAAATTCTTGGGTTTGTCCCCCAAGAAATAGTAAAGCATTTATAGGAAAACAGAAAGTAAGATTCTGGTGGTAGCTATCAAAGAGATTACAGGAAAATTTTAACTTCCCCTCAGCTGATATTTATTGATAGCAAGGACTAACTATGCCTCCTCATCCTGAGTTTCTAAAGGCTACCATAATATTTCTAAGCAACAAACTTATCTAACATTTTTTCACAACTTGTTAATCAAGGATTCATAGTAAAACAGACAATCAATTTCTAAAATGTTATCCCTGAAAGGGAATGAGATAAGAGTTTTTAACTAGAAGAACCTACCCGTCTGTTTTTTCCCTTTATAAAAACTAACATTTGAGGTTTGTGTCTTTCATCTGAAGCGATTACTCCATTAATAAAGATGCCTCAGAAAAGTCGGTGAGCCAGGCTAGCACTCTTGCACCTCTGAGTGTGCTGGACTGGGTTTGTACATCTTATTTCCTTAGAGAATATCTGTTTTTATTATGACCTTAACTATAAATACCTATATATAGGAATAGGATTTTCTCTCACCCCACCCTCTCTTAATCATTATCACTTAAGTGTAAACCACACCTCCCCCCACCCCACTTTTACTGAAAAAATGCACTTTAATTCCTAAGGAGAGTGGCTGTTCCTCACCCTGAAGCCAGATTACTTCAGCAGGAGAGTTGAGGAGGGAGAACTCTTGGTGGACCTCGTGAAATTAACTCAATTCCGTAATGTAAACACAGAAATCAACCATTTTTAAGCTGCCCCCCACCCCCAGCCAAAGCGAAAAAGAAACAACCAAATGAAAAAGTTCAAAATGCCTACCTTGATTTTGGAAGTTTCACTGGAGAAAATACCCAATGTTAAATTATTTTCTCAGCTACCACATTATCAGAAACTTGTGGGTGGTTTCGTAGGAGGCTGAGAGTTTTTTTTTTTTTAAATAAAAGGCAAGTGAATCACAGTCTACAAAATATGATCCTGATTTGTGTCGTTTCTAAGTATCAGATTTGTTCTCTCCCTTAATTTGACAGGTGTTCTCAGTCTCTCCTCCTGTAGATTCTGTCCTTCCCCTGATGACAAGCCAATAGTTCTTGGTGGGGTTGCATGCCTCCTAGAGCCCCAGGAGCCCTGTTGTGTCGGGGGAGGGGGGAGGGCGGAGGGCAGGAGGGTGGGCAGAGACTGGGGTTGGGGGAGGGAGATTCAGAGAAAGTGAAAATATATGGGTTTATATAAACATATTTAAAGCAGTTTAGCAAAAGCTTTCTCATTGAACAGCTTTAAGAACAATGTGAATGAAATCTTAGCAACTTGGTTAGTAATTTGAAAAGTCTATTAATGTATACTTGAAATTCTGTTTGTATAAAAATACATTTTCCTCTTTATTTTAACACTGTGTAAAAGAACATTATGCATGTGAGTGGTTTGAGAATTAAAAGATTTAATATTCAGATTTGAACCTCTGTCTGTCTTTTCTGTTAAAGATTAATTCCTTTTAAATTTTTGGATTTTTTTAGTTTGAGGGGATTACCTAGATTTCAAGCTCCCCCTGCTTCTGAGAGGTCAGAGGCTTCCTGAGAGGTCAGGATGCCTACCATCTTTCAAGATGAAGCAGTGACATATCTCCCTTCTTCACTTTCTTGACCCAGATGTGTTCACTGGTAGAGAACAATCGAGAGCCTCATTTTACCAAATGCCCAACAGCATCTCTATCCATTTCTCCTTTCCTTGTCTTCGTTTCAGGTGGCAAAGTCCATTCGTAATTGTGAGATATGGGAGTAGTTGTATTTATTTTTACTTCTATTCACAAACCAAAGTAGGAAGAACTATAAAGGATAACATTTTAGTTAACACAAGGGTTGGCTACTCTGCCCATGAAGATAATAGTGTTCAGAGCAACTTCCCTGATAAGAACCAGGAAGGGCCTGTTGGCCTTGAAGGTCACTCTGCTGGGGTTCAGCGAACGGCCAGCAATGCCAATGACGGTACTTGCTGCTGCTTCACTGCCTTCCTCGTTGACCTGCAGGTCAAATAGGAGACAAACTGCTACATTAGCTACTCTGCAGCTCATTACAGGCAGGTAAATCATCCATGACACAGCAATTCCTCAAAATGCCATTTGTTTTCCAGGTGAAAGTACACTTGGGTCAGGTTGGGTTCCCTCTGGAATCCTACTTTTAGTCTTTCTTTCATCCACTGAATATTGATGTAAGCACTTGTATTCATCCAAGCCTTGTGCTGAATAATAAGTGCCAGGGTCCATTCAGATAATCTCTAAACCAGAAATCTGGATGTATACGAGGTTGTCACACTTCTGGCTGGCACCGTTGTATATGGTATTGTACTAGATACTAAAAGACATTTTGACTCCAGATTAGAGCACTATAGTTGAGATAGTTTCACTCCTGGAGCATCAAGATCCCAGATACAACTACTGTAAGCAGCCACTCAGGAACTAGGGCCTATGAAAAGAGGAGGGTCCTCTGGCTGGATGAGATGAGTACTTCTTGGAGTAATAGACTGAAGTGATGGTATTCGAACTTGCTGATAAGTAGAACTGCACAGGTCTGGAGGGAGATATCTTTAGAAAATTTTGTTTGGGGACCCAGAATGTCACTAAAACTCTGTCCCTGCCTCTAATGAAAGCACTTCAGATCCCTGAGTCTTGAGGAGCTGGTTGATGCTGTTCTCTCCCTCCCTCCTTCTTTACCACCTCCCTTCTGGCCATACTATCTATTTCATGATCATTCTAGTACTAAATTTATGAGCAGACTGGAGCTTTTGTAAGACCAGGATCCTTTTATTCAAATCAGATTCTGGTTTTTAATGGCTTCTCAGGAGATCTACAATCAGTTGGGGTGTGTGTATAGGGTTCCCAAGAGCCATGGAGGAGCCTTGCATCATTGTTTAGTTGGCTCAAGTAGACAAAATGAATGTAAACTTCTGCTTCTTCTTAATAGTTACTCAAGGCCCTCAAGGAGGTCTGAGCTGACCACTTCTATTTGGGGTCCTTAGAAGAAGATTCTCAATCATAGTTAAAACCCTGAGGACTCATCTTCCCTTGCAGCCTTTCTAAGTGCTCTTTCTTCCATAATCCATATGGTATCGGTGGTGTTTTTACTTCCAAAACCATGAATCCAGTACTCATGTAAAATCCCCTGTTCTGACCTCAGTATCTTTAAGATATATCCCTCTATGCTTGCTGTTGTCCTACAGGTCACTAACATCTATTGTCCTATGGATTATATTCCCACATTGAGGATTTTGTTGCCTAGCCCGTAGCCTTTCTGTCTATCTTAACTCCTGATATCATGTGACCTAGACAATTAAAATAGGTGGTAGGAGACCCATTCAATACTCTAACCTCCCATGTCTTTCATCTCATCAGACCCAATATGCGTTACCTTCACTTAAGGAAACCAGTCCATGGCTACACCTTGAACTTGCCATCTCTCAGAACATCTGGACTTTTGAGATTATAATTACATTATCCTTCTCTCAGACTATATAACCTTTGGTTTTTTTAAGCTATCACACTTCCTCACTCCCATTACAATTACTCTGACCTCCTCCTGTCCCTTGATCCCTCCACTTTCCTCCTAACTACATATTTCCCACTGAGCTTGGACTCTGCAACTATATTTGGTAGCACGATGCCCTGAAACCTCTCTCTCTGACCACAATCTTCTTTCTTTGCAATTTCCTCAATCCTGTGACCTTCTCTAACATTGCCCCATCACATTTCCCTCATAGCCTGGTTCCCCCAAAGAATAATCTGTATAAATGGTTCCCAAACCTGGTTGTGCATCAGAATTTCTTAAGGAGCTTTGTAAATATACAGATTCTCAGACCCCATCCTGAGTCAAGCTCCCCAGAAAGCTAATGCCATTGATCTATATAGCTCAGTATTTGTTTGAGAAGCAGAAGTTCTAAAGGCTTTATACAGCTCTTACTCTAGTAAAGGTTTCCATGGTCAGCTTAGTTGGGGCAACACTAGGTTAAACAATACTGAACCATTTTCTTCACTATGGAACTGCTCAGACGTCGGCACTCCAATGTGCATTAATTCTTGTTAATTTCCCAATAAGAGGATATACATTTATTTGACCATCTAACTTTCTGTTACCTGCAGTATAGTCTAGAGCTCTAGTTTTCTGGAACACACTTTAGGACATGATCTACACTCACCAGCTCCCCTTCCTTACTTTCCATTTGCTCTTCAGCTATTACAACTAGGCATGTGCCCCTACTGCGCTGTCCAAATTCCTCCGGGAAAAGTCACCTCGGTCACTTTTCAAAAAATCTTCTTACTAAATGCTTTCCATTGTCTTAACACTCCTTCCTGGGTTTCCATTAGCTCATCCTCTCCTGGTTATCCTCCTCTGAATGCCTTTGCTGGCTGCTTTTCCTATGTCACCTTCCCCTTAAAGTCTGTGTTCCCAGGAGAGGTAGAGGATGGAGGGTGGAACAATTAGACCATGAGGGCTTCAAGTCAGGGCTATATTGTAGCAGTCCTCGTGGAGGAGGGCGCTACAGATTTGGGGTTTGAGGGACACTGGAATCATGCCTTTTTCCACAGCTGTCTCCTAGTGTTCACACATCTGCTGTTTACACTGTAAGAGCCAATGGAGGAACAACTCCAAAGTTACTAGTCACATGAGATATTGATGTATTGAATAAAAAAGCAGCATGGGAATAAAAAAGCAGCAGAAGAATAGAGAGCGAAGAGAGGTGTACTCACCTCAAGAAATGCCTTGTGGAATGCATCTGAGACATAGAGGTCGCTCCGGCCCTCTGCAACAATACCTAGAAGGAAGACCAGAGAAAGCTCTGTGAAATGGGAGAAAGTCGGTTTCAACCCACAGAAAGGAGTTCAGTTTAAACTATGAGGTCCTTTGGGGCTTTTTTGAAAGACAGAAAGAAATCCTGGACTCTCACTTAATGATACCCTGAAAAATAAATACATGTTAAAAATAATAAAGTACTTTGGGTTTATTCAGCCTGGCTCCCGTGAATTTAATCTCCTGCTTCAGCTCATGGGGGGTTGGGGTGGGGTGGTGGGGACTCTGTTCTTAAAGAAAAACTCACTCCATCTGGTAGGAATGTCTTCCCTTCCAGTGTGTCAACACTTTGGGAGTGGTTTTCAGACTTAGTTTAAAGACAGACCATTAAAGGTAAATCCAGTTAACTAACGTTGTAAACTCCTTTTTTAAAAAGAGATATTTTAGGGAATTCCCTGGCAGTCCAGTGTTTAGGACTCCGTGCTCTCACTGTCAAGGGTTCAATCCCTGGTCGGGAACTAAGGTCCCACAAGCCACACAGTGCGGCCGAAAAAAAAAAAAAAAAAAAGAGAGAGAGAGATTTTAATGCATATTTTTAAAGGATGGTGGGTTGGAAGAAACAAACCAACTTAGCACCGTTATCAGAGTATCAAAACTGGGAAGGGGTGACTGTATCTGTCCATGTGACCTTAGAAATCACATGAGCCCTTTGGAATATCAGGTGAAGAAGGGCTATTACATGTCAGCTATGCCTATTTTGTGGGACCCGCATGTCCCTGGCTCTTAATCATATCTGTCTCCTTGCTCTGAATTTTCTGATGCTTTTCAAGTTCTTTTCTACCTGGTCCCATCTCTTCTATGAGTTACAGACTCAAAAGGTTCCAGTGCCATATGGGCCTGTGGAGATCCAAGAGCCAACGTCCCATTTTACAGAAGAGAAAAGAGACAGCTTGAGAGGGAAGGGATTTCCTTGAGTTAGCAGTAGAACTGGGATTAGAGTCCAGGTGTCCTGATTCGCCCTTTTCTACTATTTCCCCATCTCTTCCACTTTTGGTCAAACTTCTTTGAGGACAGAGAGAGGAGGAAATTCCTTCTTCCACTCACCTGGGAGCCTGGACTTCTCAGGGCTGAAGAGGTCCTCAAGGCCCATGTCTTGCAGCCGCTCCTTCACACTGAAGCTGTCCTCGATGCGGAAGCGGGGCATGTGGACCACCAGCAGTGTCTCTGTCAGCTCATCTAGCCACTCCTGCAGCACCTCTGGGGTGAGTTCCTGTTCCACCTTGGTCAGGCTCTTCTCAAGCTTGGGCAGGATGAGCACCATGGTGATGTCATCACCCTTGAAGGGCAACTCAAGTACCTGGGTGCCCTCTGCCACGCGCCGATAGTGGAACTTGCCTTCCTGGTACATCATGAATACTGAACATGACTCCCCATCGGCCTTGTAGAAAAGTTCCTTCCTTGTGTTCTCAGGGCTGAACTTTGACTTCCACAGGCCCTGGAAGAAGACGCCAGGTGGGAGAATCACAAAGCAAGAGGACCAAAAACATCCGTAGGAGAATACTGACATGGGAAGTAGTCACAATATTTTATGTAAGTGTAATTGTTAAGAACAAAGGCTAGAGGGATATGCATGCAAAGGTCTTAACACCGTGTCAGAGTGATAGAATCATGAGTCGTTTTTGTTCTGTGAACTTTTCTGTATTTCCCAGATTTTCAGCAGTGACTATTTGCTTTTATAATAAGAAAAACAAGAACAACCTACTGGCCTCTTTGCAAGTCTCTTCTGGAGTTTAAATCTAATTGCCTCCTTTTGCTTTCTGCCTCCCACCAGCCTCTTTCTCAAAGGCCATCCTCCAAAATGCTGGGCTCTGTTCCTGATGAATAAAGCCAGACAGAGGTAATAACCCCAGGGGGTCATCTGGGAGTCCTGCTGGGCAGAGAGTGAGGGCTGGCCAACTTTCTGTTCAAAGAAGGAGGGGATACAAGACACTCCTTTGACATTTCTGAGTTGTAATTATCATTCCTTGTCATCTTCTGGCTCTTTGATTTTGGGACAAGTCATTTAACTCTTTGAGTGGTGGTTCTTCATCTGTAAGATTAGGAGCTGGTTATCACTAATATTTGTAGGATGCTTACTGTGTGCCAGGCACTGCTCCAAGCATTTTATGTGCATTAACTTAATCCCTTCAGTAACCGTGTAAGGTAGATGTATCATTATTACCATTTTATAGATGCAGAAGTTGGGGCATAGAAAAGTCTCAAGTAACTTGCTCAAGTTTGCAGTTAGAAATGGAAGAGTCAGAATTTAAATTAAGTAATCTGTCTGAGCAGCCCAAGTTCACATTTGTGATGTTATGAAGATTAGGAGGACTAATAAAAGGCAAAGTGTTCCATAAACTGTAAAGGGCAGTACACATTGTAGAAATGCAACCTACTCCATTCTTTTTTTTTTTTTTTTTTTGGTACGCGGGCCTCTCACTGTTGTGGCCTCTCCTGTTGCAGAGCACAGGCTCCGGACGCGCAGGCTCAGCAGCCATGGCTCACGGGCCCAGCCGCTCGGCGGCATGTGGGATCTTCCCGGACCGGGGCACGAACCCATGTCCCCTGCATCGGCAGGCGGATTCTCAACCACTGCGCCACGAGGGAAGCCCAACCTACTCCATTCTTAGGGTGAGGGACCCCCTAAGCAACAGAGTAATTGACAACAGCAATGACTGGCTAACCCCCTGGGCCCAGTCGAGGAGAAGAGTGTATCTGGAGCATGACCCGGGAAAGGCACAATTCAACCTGCGTTAAGCTGGAGGTCCTCCTGAGTATCAATGGTCTTTATTCCCAGTACCTTCTCCCTTATCCTTCCTAACTGTAATAAAGTTGGAACAGTCTTTAGAACTCTTGACTCTCTGAGAAAGACAAAGCCATCTGCATGATCATGTAACAAGGCCTCTGCAAAGTTTGAGGTTAGTCTGACATCAGGAGGTTCAGAAGCTTCAGGCAAGAGGAATTTTGAGTCACTGCAGAAGCTGCTCTAGATGATGGAAGAAAATCTCATCAGTGAGGATTGTCTATAGACTCTGTCATTTTGTTCCAGATTTCAAAATGGAGTTAATTAAGGACAGGATAAATCATCACATATATATGAGTATTTATTACCATGCACACCTCACTGCTGAGCATGCTGGGTCTGTGAGTGTGTACACTTTGCTTTGGGCCCAGAGACACTACCAGGCCCCCTCTGGACCTCAGCCCAGTAGCCACAGCCCTAGACATGACTCTAGACTCAGCAAATTTGTATTTTACCCAGACCATGCATGTACCATTTCTCAAAAAAGATCTACTGGGCTTCACTGGTGGCACAGTGGTTGAGAGTCAGCCTGCTGATGCAGGGGATGAGGGTTCGTGCCCTGGTCCGGGAAGGTCCCACATGCTGCAGAGCGGCTGGGCCCGTGAGCCATGGCCGCAGAGCCTGCGCATCCGGAGCCTGTGCTCTGCAACGGGAGAGGCCACAACAGTGAGAGGCCCGCGTACCAAAAAAAAAAGAAAAGAAAAAAAAAAAGAAAAGATCTACTGACACATGCCCAATGGTATGAAAGAGGGTAAGCTGGAGGGAAAACAAGTCATCCCTGAGGTCTCTCCAGGGACATTTTGAGTACCTTGAAGTAAATGGTGTTGACCAGCACCAGGACAGTGAACTCACTGATGGCTTCTGGGGGAATGACATCAGTGATACGCCCATCAGTCTTATTGGATATCCATTGGTTGATGGTCACTCTGGACTGCTCTGCATTTCCCTGAGGAGAACAGGAAACACACCTACCCAACTGTGCTATTCACTTGGCTTCTCCATTTCCCTGTGAAGCACTTTATTTTGTCCGTCCTCCCTCTGTCTTTCCCACCATTTGGTTAAGCCATCTCTCTAACCCAGACGGGGAAACCTCACATATCTCGTATAGTGTCGTGAATCTTCCATATTGTTAGTAAATGGTAACAGAAGAAAAAGAAAGAAAGCAAAGAAAAAGAGGAAGAAATAAAGAAACAGAAGAGGAGAAAGATAGTCTGAGAAAAGAACAAAATATTATCTTCTCTGACTCTGGAAATTTGAACTCTTATGAGTATTCATGAGATATGTTCTATGGGAAGCTGATGAGTAACGCAGGAGTTGGGGGGTGGGCAGGAGAGATGCCCATGTGGTCAAAAAAGTGTGAGAAATACTGATTGAATAAAGTCAGTAGATTTCTTTGTTGCAGGGCTTTTACATAACTTTTCAGAGCAGCCTCTACAATCCAGAGATTACACTGATTTCTCAGGTTTTAAGCAAGAATACATATCCCAGGGGTTCTGACTTATAGGATTATAACACCTCCACCTGCCTTCAACTACCACAGCAGTGTTAATTTGGATCCTGCTTCTCTATCTCTTTAATTTCTGAGTGGAGAAGGAGAACTCCAAGGTCAGGGATGACATCTGCAACTCACCTTGAAGTCCAGGGGCTGGAGCTTGGCTCCATATACCATCTCACTGATGTCCTGGTAGGTCTCATTGAAGGTAAGGGATTTGTCTCCAAAAAGACGGTTGGCTGATACCAACTCAGAGGATTTATTGGCTTTTCGATAGAGTCGGCAGTTCAGTTTGGCAAAGAAAAAGTGGATCTGATCAGATGTCTTCTCAGAGATGGTATCAAACTTAAAAACCTGTAGAAATCAAAAGAAAATAGTGGTGGGTCTGGTAAAGCAGCCTGGCTAACATGGGTGGTGAGCACAGTGCCAGTCAGCCCCTGACCAATACTTGTGAGTCCCTTCAAACACAGTGCCTGGCACAGCATAAATGCTCAGCTCATGTTTTCTAGATGAACAAATGGATAAAAGAAGAATAAAGGGTAGGAAGGAAAAAGAGAAAAAGAAACACAAAGAGACTGGGATACCACCCAAAGTCTCTAAAGGGCTCTAGACCAACACATAGATGTTCTCCTGGGTGTTCCAGCAAGGAGGTTAGGTGAAAGGGCTTTGGGTTGTACCTCCATCAGCTGCTTGAGGGTGTTGTCACAGGCACCCAGCTTGGTCATAGCAAAAGCTGTGGAGATACTCAGGGGTGACAGGAAAATGTTGTCCTTGTCATTCTTGGAGTCTGCCAGATGCTGATAGAAGGTGGTGGCAAAGTGGGAATTGGCCTTGGACAGTTCCCAGACCCGCCGGTTGGTGGCCCCAGGGATCTTCTGCTCTGAGCCCTCGCCCTCGGTTGCTTTCTTCTCTGGGGCACGGTAAATGCACATGGGATTCATGGGAATGTCCCGAGGCTTGGCTGTGCAGATGTCCTCCCCAGGGCTCAAATGACAGGTCACACAGCTCCAGAGGCCAATAAGCAGCAAGGAGAGAAGACGTCCACTCCTATAGGGAGACAGAAAGCCGAGGTAAGCTAGGCTGAGAAATCACCTGTTCCACTACCCACCACAGATTTGCCCCAGTAAAGCACAGATTACCGTCCCACCCGCTGTGGCCAGGGGGAGGGCCACAACCTTTGAAAAGTACAAGGGCCCAGGACAAGTCCAGTCCTGGACTCCTTACAATTGGGTAGTTTCACTTGCCTGGCCATAGTCATGTTGAAATTAGAATCAACTACTGAAGCAAGTGAGGTTATTAGAAGTACTGTGTGCCCAAGGCCTCATGCTGGAAGATATAAAGAATGCAGTTTCCAACTGGTGAGATGGGATATGCACACAAGAAAAATGGCAGAGAACTTTAGTGCCCAATGAAAACTTAGGTCAACTGGAGGAGACATTAACAGAAGCTGATTAGGAAAGGCCTCAGAAATAGATGGATTTTTAACCTGGATGTTAAAGGATTGGGAGGATTTTAATTGATTCAACAGAGGGATTTCACCAACATGAGAGGGTTAAGAAGGAATGAATTCTCCTAATTTGTCAATTTCATGATCTCATTTTTTTTAAGTGAAATTAGTTTTATTTACTTTAGCCACAGTCAATGTGCTGAAAACACCCAAGTCTCTAGCTCCAGCCTAATCCTTCCACTGAGTTCCAGACCAGTTGTTTGCTAGACAATTCCACCTGGATGTCCTGCAGATTCCTTAGTGAAATACGAGCAAACTGAACGCATAACTCTCACCCACACACGTTTCTCCTTCTGGGTCCTTCAACTCAGCAAATGGGACCCACAGGTACCTGAGAGCCACCCTGGATTTCTCCCTCTTACCCTTCTCATTAGTCACAACCTAGATTCTATGCATTCTGTTTCCTTGTTCTCTCGCTGCCTTAGTTCAGGCCCTCATCATTTTCTGATTCCTAGAACTTTTAGTAACTTCCAACCTGTGTTTGCTAAAGTAAATAAAACTAATTTCACTTTTTTAAAAGTGAGATCATGAAATTGACAAATTAGGAGAATTGGGACACCCAATTAAGTAAACCAAGAGATAAACTCTCTTGTAATGTTTTTGTAGATAAGACATGAGGGGCCAGGAACTTCCTGTGACTGACCTGGGGCCCTTAGGTCTAAAGAGGGGAGTCTGTATGAGGGTACTGAGTCTTCTCAATCTTCCCCCAGCAGAAAAGCAGGTTATGCACGCAGTGAAGAAAGGACTCACCAAAGTGGTCTGCTGGGCAAGCGTGGGGCTGGCTGGAAGCTGGGGGCAGCTGAGGGGTTACTTGGCTTCTTGCATGATCTGAAGTGAACCCTGCAGTCCTTTTAAGAACAGAGGCACAAAATGGGAGAGCAGAGGCACTGAGGGAGCTATGGAAGGCAGGGTGAGGAAGCAGAGACAATCTTGCCATTCTTCTCCTCAGCTTGCCTCTGTTTCCCATTTTGTCCCTCAGCTACATTTGGAAATACAAGTGGAGGCTGAGGGGGCCCTAGGAACTCTGTTAAGCACAATGAAAGACCAAGGTGGTCAAGCCACAGCCTCACTTCTAGCTTCCTGTAAAAAAACAGATCAAGAAGGGAATGTGTGTGATGTTGAGGGCTGCAGTCCTTTGTTAAAGGTCACTGAGACCTTGGGTGGGGGGATGGGGGATGTGATGGGGGTGGGGCAGGGGGCAATTGAGTGGAAGGAGCAAAAAGGGAGTTAGGAGGTCCTCATAGATTAAATGTGTCCTCTTTTCAGATGTATGGCAGGCCCAGCAATTTCACTTGGAGTATCTCCTGGACTGCTGTGAGGGCTGACACTGATGCAGGATTTCTGTACAAGGGAAGGCATCCCCTTTGTTTCTTGGGTTAAGAATCCAAGGTGTGGCTTAGGGAAAGGCCTTACCCCTAGAAGGGAGTGGGAGGGAGGGCACTTGGAATGACGTCTTCCAAACAAGTCTGATTAAAACTACCAGGGAGAGGGCCTGGTCTTCTCGAAGGGGTTGAGGTCATCCTGGTGAGTCCCTCAGAGGTCAGAAAACCCAGTGAGGGCATGCAAAGGGAAAGCTCACCCCTCTTACCTTTTTCCAGCAGCTACAGTTCCTATCCCATTGGGAAGCATGGTTGCTAATCTTCCACAGGTCTGGGCGAGTGGAGATAGTGTGGTCTGAGGCAATCCCTCTGAACTGGTTCTTTCCTCTAAAACTGGATGAGGTTCCAGAGGCTAGGATGGGGGATGGAGCTGGTGAGGAGGGGAGGCCTGAGGTCAAAGGCTGATGACCTGCTCCCAGGGTTAAGCAAAGTGTAGAGCCCAGTGCTGGTTAATTAGTAGAGAAGTTTTAAAGTTCAGTCAGCTCCAGAGAAAGAAGGTCCACCTTTTGTACCCATACTCCCTCACTTTCTTCTTCATCTTTATACAAAAGGAAAAGGAGAACATGTTCACAAATTCAAACTTAGTCAGAAAATACCACCTTTCCTACCCATACTCCCTCACTTTCTTCTTCATCTTTATAGAAAAGGAAAAGGAGAACATGTTCACAAATTCAAACTTAGTCAGAAAATACCTAGCTGATGAGAACTTTGCAGGAATTTTTTTCTTTTTTCCTGGTTAACCAAACCAGGAGGTAGAAGATAGTCTATTTTCTATATAAATAAAATAGTATATAACTAGCTATGTTGAATGTCCAGAATGAGAGATAGTCTTCTACCTCTCAGTGCAATATCCTCTTTCTCACAGGTTTTTAGGGAAAGAGAGAAAAAGAGCCCACATTATCTAATCATAGGGGAGAGAAGAGAAATATTCTGAAACAGGTGCTACTTTCAGGCCTCTAAGAGCTGATGTGTCAATGACCCAGTCAAGGACACACAATGGTTACACCTGTGTGTACAGTGGACTCATTCCCCATTCAGCCTTGAAGTGGTTGGAGGGGGCACAGAAGCAGGGGCCTCAGGGTGCTGCCAAGGACATTTCTAGGGTAGATGAGCTGGGTGGGAAATACTTCGAAATATTCTCTTGGGGGATCAGGAGACAGGGTGGGGCAGGTGAAAAACATGCAACTACTGACATACTTCTAAGAAGCAAACAGAACGAATTATTTTTATTTATGCATATTGTTATTTTTACTTATTTTAGTTATTGGGAAGATGAAGTCAAACTAATGGAGATAAAGGGCAGGTTTGTATTTATTTCCCTCTTCCTAAATAGCCAAAAACAGCATCATAAGGATTGCTGCAACTGTATTCACAGGATACAAGTATGCCACCTTCTGCGTGATTGAAGACTCCTTGAAGTTGATACAGTAATAGGCATTCTAAAGAGTTCTTTATTCATTAGACAGGAAACCTCTACCTAGACTGAAGCTGCAACTAAATTCTTGACTGATTTAGACCCTAGACATCTTGAGGGTCCCTGTGTACAGTATGAAGTTACAAGGAACTGTCCTAAAAAGCCCCAGAATGGTCGGAGGCTCCTTGTCACTCCAGATTAAAGACAAGTGGAAAGTCTCCTATTCAACCACTTGTGTTCAGCAAACACAGGAGTGCTACCTGAGTCAGTAGGCATTGTTCTAGGGGCTGGGAGCTCCAGACAGGAAGACATGCAGTGATCACATAAATAATCAGTATATAAAAAATAAATCTATAACATGTCAGTCAGGTGTTACAGAGGAAAATACAACAGAGCAAGGGGATAGAAAGTGATGGGAGGAGGTAACGAGGCTACTGTTGTAGAAAGGAGGTGGGAAAGGCCTCCCTAATAAACTGACACTAAGGGACCAGAGTAAAATGAGGGAGGGAGTCAAATATCTTTGGGAAGAGCCTTTCACACAGAAGAAACAGGAGATACAAAGATCCTGAGGTGGGAATATGCTGTTCAGACCTATTGTTCCAGCTTGTAGGAGTTGTGAGACTTGTGCCTTGTAAAGAAGGTCCTTGGAGGAAGGCAGATGAGGGGACCCTGCCCAAGAGGTGAAGGGGGTCTGGTGAACATCTGTGGGAAAAGAGATAAGAGTACAGATACCACCTGGCCAGGTAGTGAAGAACTATACATCAGGGGTTGTGTTTAATTTCTTCATCCATTCATTGAGTCATATGATCATTTAATTAATAAATGTTTAATAAATGCCTATACGTACCGGGTATGGTTGGTGCTGGGCCCGGGGTTATAAAGATGACTTTGTCCTCAAGGAGCACCATGCTTCATAGCAGACCCCAGACATGAAGATAAACATCCCAATCAATGCTACTTGTCATCTGACTAAAGTGTGTATAGGGGAAAGGGAAGGGCAGACAGGTGGGTGTCCATGGAACTGGGGTCAGGAGAGGGAAAGATCAGGAGGTGATAATGTAAAAATTTCTTAATTTGCAAGACTAAGACACAAAGTCTTTTTATTTTAAAATAATTTTAAAGTAATAGAAAAGTTGCAAAAATAGTACAAAATATTCTTGTATACGCTTCACCCAGATTCCCCAAATGTTCACATTGTTAACATTTTACATTTGCTTTTTGCTTTGCTTTTGGTATTCTTCTCTCTCCCTCTCCCTCTCTCTGTTTCTCTCTCTCTGACTCTCTATTGATTTGCAATAGCAAAAGATTAGAAACAATTTCCATCTATAGCAGACTAGTTAAACCAAGGTACATCCCCACAATGGAAAACTATGCCACTGACAAAAAGAATGAGGCTGTTCTCTTTGTACTGATATGGAAGGATCTCTAGGCTCACTAAGTAGAAAAAAGCAAGCTGCAGAGCAGTGTTTATAGTATGCTAACTTTTGTATCACAAAGTGGGGATGATGGGGCAGGTGCAGACAGACGGGTGGAAGTGAGATTTGTCAATATGAACCTTCTTATTTTTCTATTTTTGAACGTGTCAATATATCACCTAGTCAAGAAGGTGTGGACTATGTGAGCAACAAGGGCATCAGGGTTTTGTCCCACAGAGGCTTGGGGAGAGAGGAGTACCAGGGCATGACACGAAGGTGGTGGCAGCACTAAAGAGGAACTAGAAACAGCCTGAGCCCCAGGCTGGTGACAAAGGAGAAAAGGAGACTGAGAGAAGCCCAGTTTGGTTGGAACTGATGGAACAGAGGCGTTTAGGTGTGCCCTGACTGGCAAAATTATTTCTAATGACTGTATAATATTTCATTGTCTAGAATTCAACCATTACTTCACATTAGCTTAGGTCATAATCTTTAAATCTTTGTTGTTTTCTTTTGGTTGCACCTCGCAGCACGTGAGGGGATCTTCCCTGACCAGGGATCGAACCCGTGTCCCCTGCAGTGGAAGTGCAGAGTCTTAACCACTGGACCACCAGGGAAGTCCAAAATCTTTAAATCTCTGAATATGATAATGATAGGTTCCATTTACTACATTCCAGGATCTATGCTAAGTGCTCTACAGGCATTAGCTTATATAATTCTCTTGTCAGCTCTACCAAGAAGATAATAATATGGCCAGTCTACAGACGAAACAACTGCTATTTACAAGGGTTAGGAACTTGCCCCAAATCACAAAGCTGGCAAAGGTGAGAGTCAAAGCCTTGTCTGGATAGCTATCAAGAAAATGTCCATGCATTCCCAGGTTAAAACTTACGGTGTTCAATTGTTTTTCTTGGGGTAGTGTTTATATGTCATCATCTGGTTCGTCTCCTCTGGGTAGTTATCTATCAAGTTTGCCCAGGTGTCCTTCAAAATCCAGGGCCCAGAAGCAAACTCAGGGACTGCCACTTTTTCCTTTGGTTGCCCATATTTAATTAGAAAGCATTTGTCTCTGACGCACATTCCAAATGAGACTTTCAGTTGGTCTTTTGGAATCTTTAATACCAGCCCAGTCTTTGGTTCTCTTGCACACAGCTCCCCTTCGCTTTCATTGTCTAGATTTTGATGACCCCAAATCCCTTTCCTCTTGGTTCATCTTAGACTGATTCGTTGAGGAAAGGAAAAAACAGCTTGTACACTGGGCAAACTAATCTGGGTCTCTATCTCTCCCCTCCCCTCCACTGCCACTGGTATTCTGTAAAGTGTTTTAATAATTGTATATTTTAAAATCAAATTCTTCATGGAAACTTCTAACCATTTCTGGAACTGGAGGCAGACTTAGGAACTTTTATCAGATAAAAATTAGCACTACTTCTCTCTATTGTGAGCAAAAACAAGGTTGGAAGGATCTCAAAGGGTCTCTGTGCTTTGCTGTGTTAGGGGTAGATTTGAGCCATGGAGAGGGAAGAATGTAGCATTCAATCACCCTCTCTTTTCTTTTTAATACTTCCTTCAAGATCAGTAATAAAATAAATTCCTCTTTCCCTAGCCTTGCCTCTGGTCTCAGTAGTAACTCCTGTGAGCAGGTAATCGAGCTGATCCTCGCCACTGCCTCATTTCCTGGGCTGTTGTGTTCTTTTCTTTGGATCCAAGAGTAAGACCTTGCCAGAGAACAAACAGTAGAGCTGAGCCCCTGCTGTGGTTACTGAGTAACTCAAAGCTTAACTCTTCCACAGAAATTCAGCAAAACATCTATCACAAAAAACAGAGTTGTCTTCAGCTCTCTTAGGTTTCTAGTTTACTTGGTGGTTATGACATTTTAATTAAGGTGAAATAAAGTTTATCGAAATAAATCCTGCATTATCATTTGGCAGCTTTCAGGTGAGATTCTCAAAGCATCTCATTGGAATTTGTCCAAATTCTCACAACTGTTAGAAAGTTGTTTTGGTTTCAGGGAAACCAAATGGAAACCAAATCAAAACAACAAATATTTATTGAACATGTCCAGTGCACATGCCACTGGGTCTTGAACGTACCAGGTACTCAATAAATATTTGTGTTTGAAGAAACCCAGGTTCAGAGTAGTTTTGCTGACTTATTAACAGGAAAATAACTAAATTCGTCCCAAATGGAAAGTTAAGATTATCAAGTAAAGTAAAAATGCTTACTTAGCCAGAGGAGTTGACACCTTGTATGAACAGAAACACCAGACAAGGGTATTCTTGGGAGGCTGAGCAAGAGAGTTGCATGGAGTCAAAGCTCATTGCTTCTACGTTAGTTCAGGAAGTTGTAGGTGGTAAAAGAGAAACTGGGAAGATAGCAGAGGCAGAGGTAGAGGTAGTGGGAGAAATTTCCCTGGAGAAATAGGGGTTGGGTTGGACAGACCAAGAAGCAACGGGAAGAAACTCACAGTAAAGCTAAGGCCAAGGGTGTGTTTTGGTAAGTACAGGTCAATTGTGTGACTGGTGTCTCTTACTTACCTCTGCCAAGGGCTACTCTAGCAATTTTGACCAAGTCCATTTGATGGTTGAGGAGGAAATGAGGGGCTAGAAATGAATGTAGTTTGGCAGCTTTTAACCCATCAGGACATAGTTGGTTTCAGGCCCTTCCCAAATGGCCAGTGCTGTAAACCAACAGATACTGCTTGGGCACAGGCTGTTCTTTGAACAGAACGAAGTTTCAGGAATCACATCTTGGTATGGCTACAGAGGTTCAGCTAACCAGGGAATGCTGCTGGAGACAAAACCCTCGAGATGTTCAGAGAGAAATGGGCCAGACCACTCTGGAGAGGCAGCCTGCATCATGCCCTAAGGCCAGGATTTCATCAGGTTGCCTGGCTTGCTGTCAGGATAACAAAATGCCCAGTTAGATGATGACAACTGGTAAGCATAGCGACTGAGGAAAACTAGAGGGCATGTTTTAGTTCATAATAACCTGAACACTTCGGACTTGGGAGGATAGGAAGGTGATGATAAAGTAAGGTTACTGTAGGTTTTCCATAAAACTGTATTTTTTAAGGGCTTTGACACTGCAAAGGTAATTTTTTCCCTTTAACTTGATAATATGGGATCAGGTCTTGCACTTGGTCAAGGGAATTACAGGAAGCACCTGATTTTGGTGGCATCCATTTGATGGCACCCATTTGGGTGTTTAGAAGTGCCCGTTATGCTCGTGAGGTTCTCAGAAATTCCTCCCCTCCTCTTCATTCCCATTGTCCTGGTGCAAGTCCTCATCATTTCTTGTAAGTCTACTGCAACAGATTCATAACTGAGCTCTCTGCCTTAGGCCCTATTCCACGTCAAATTACAATCATCACTCCCGGGCTTAAAATCTTTACTGGTTTTTTTTTTTTTTGTGGTACGCGGGCCTCTCACTGTTGCGGCCTCCCCCATTGCGGAGCACAGGCTCCGGATGCGCAGGCTCAGCGGCCATGGCCCACGGGCCCAGCCGCTCCGCGGCATGTGGGAGCTTCCCGGACCGAGGCACGAACCCGTGTCCCCTGCATCGGCAGGCGGATTCTCAACCACTGCGCCACCAGGGAAGCCCTCTTTACTGGTTTTTAATTGCTAAGGGATAAAATCACAACTCAGGGTACATAAAGCTTTTCAAGACCTGGTCTCAACCTAACTTTTCTAGTTATCCCCAACTCCTTGAAGTTCTACTCCAGGCCATATTCTTTCACGATTGTGTATGTGCTCCCAGGCTTGGAGTCTCCACTTCCCACCTGTTCATTGTATAAACCATTCTTTATACCTTTCAGGATCAACTCCTCAAATGCAAAAACTTTCCTGAGTTACCTTGTTCCTCCCAGCCTTACACACTTGCCTTTAAGTGGTCTCTAAGTGGTGCTAATTATGCCTTACATCTCACTCACTGCACTAAAAGTTTAAGTCTGATATAGGCAGAAAGTGGGTCCTTCTGCTTCTAAAACTGCCTATCACGGGGAAAGAACCATACTATTCGAAAGTGTGGTCTTTGGACAAACAGCACTGGTATCACCTGGGAGCCTGTTAAGATAATCACAGGCCCCACTCCAGACCCGCTGAAACAGTAACTGCACTTTAACAAGAGCCCCAGGTGAACTGCATTCATGTTAGGTTTGAGAAGCACCCACAAAGAAGCTTCTCAATGAACGTGAATAAAGAGGCACAAACCTGATCCCTTTAATTCCCCTGCTTACAACCCTTCCTTGGACTCCTTTTAAGAATAAAATGCAACTTTGTGATCTGGCTCTGCATCCAAAGTCACTATCTCACTCTCTCTACTCTAACTTCAATGACCTTCGTTCCCGTAACAGTCTTTCTTCTTTCGCAGAGTTCACCCATCTTTTTTTCTCTGACTAGGAGTCTCCTGCCCCGCCCCTGCGCACTCCCCACAAGCTGTTTCTTACCTTCAATGCCACTTCCTCAAGAAAGCCTTTGCTGGCCAGCCAAGCGAGGTTAAATCTTCCTTGTGTATAGCCTCACAGGTCCTTGCTCTTCTCTTTTGAGGATAGCTGTGGTTGCATAATCCTTTGGTAATTCTGTCTAGTGCTTTGTAGATGATTTATGTTATCTATCCTTAAACTGTATACATGTCAAGTTCCGTAAGTGGAGTCTGAGCTCCTTAAGGGTAGAGAGTATTTCCTCTTTGTCTTCTACAGTGTTGTGCCATATAGGGAGTACTCAGTAAATTACTTTAGTAACTACTGTACTAAGTGTTCAGTGAGTAGTTGAAAGTTTACTTTTGATGTGCTAGGCATTCCAAATAAGGGTGGCGGCCATTAACTAAATGAGCCACCATGTTAGAAAGCAGAGGGATTTACAAATTGATCACTGCAAATGAGCTGATTACTGGGATTGAGGTGCTGATATACACACAAAAAATCAAACTCATATTTTTTTAAAAAATTAATTTATTTATTTATTTTTGGCCGCCTTGGGTCTTTGTTGCTGCACACAGGCTTTCTCTAGTTGTGGTGAGCAGGTGCTACTCTTTGTTGCGGTGCACGGGCTTCTCATTGTGGTGGCTTCTTTTGTTGTGGAGCACAGGCTCTAGGCGCACGAGCTTCAGTAGTTGTGGCGCGGGGGCTTCAGTAGTTGTGGCTTGAGGGCTCTAGAGTGCAGGCTCAGTAGTTGTGGCACATGGGCTTAGTTGCTCTGTGGCATGTGGTATCTTCCCAGACCAGGGCTCGAACCTGTGTCCCCTGCATTGGCAGCTGGATTCTTAACCACTGCTCCACCAAGGAAGCCCTCAAACTCATATTCATCAATGAGTCTCAGTGTAAGGGATCATAAAGTACCCTGTTGCTTGTAAGCAGGGTAGGCCTAGGTAAGTGGTAAAGACAGCAAGTCTGGTTTTGGAATTCCCATTCTAGATTTTATGACATTCAAGAATGGTTGCAATAGTAACCATCCTTCATACCCTCTGAACTTTTTCTTACTGTGGCCCCTTCTCTTGAGGTCAGATATGGTACTAACCGACAACTAATTGCTAACTGATGGTACAAGGAGTGATGTTTGTTCACTGGTAATGTATATTATTTTTCTTTTAAAAATATTCAGTTATTTTAAAGGAAACTCTAGCCATTGTCAGTTATTGTCTTTTAAAAATATGGGCATTTTATTATATAACAATGTTGCTATTATCACACGGAACAAAAGTGTCATTCCTTGGTTTTATCTAATACTCAATATTTAAGTCAAATTCCCCTAACTATATTATATAGAAGAGTCTTTGAATGTTTGGTTTGTTGGAATTAGGATCCAAAGTCCACACGTTGCACGTGATTTCTGTATCTCTAAAGTTGCTTTTAATTTGGAGTACTTCCCTCTCCTCCCCTTTTTTCTTCTTCATGCGTTGAGTTCTTGAATAGGGTATATTTTACAGTGGTCTCTAAGAGAAAATCCTCTAAATGCCAGGAATGACTAATTGGTGGGGATTTCAGGACAATTAGGAAAAGTGAGTAAGAACAGAAAGACAAAAAATATTTGCATCAGGAAGGTATTCAGAGCAAGGTCATGTTGCTTAAGCATAAAAAGGTTCTGATTTTAAGAGAAGGCATAAAAACCGGAACTTTGGATGTTAACCATGGAGTCTCACTGAACACTGACTCAGATTTCAGAACCATTACCTTTACTCCTAATGTGCAATCACTGTATAACAAATGAAGTATTCTGAACTGTGGTGTTGGACTAATTCCTGTGATAACTGACACTACAAGTATGTGTGTTTGTATACATTACCTACTTCTCTATTTTTCACCTAAAACACGAACAAACAAACAAACACAACTCCATAAAAAAAGGTGTAAGAAAACAATCCCAAGGTTAGAATAAGAGGGCACAGGCTCATTTACAAAAAAAGACTACGCATTTCTCCTCATCAATTTATCATTTAATATAAATGCTGACAGAAAGCAGATAAAGACCTTGTAGACACTTCCATATATTTACAAACCAAAAGGCAAATCACCTCCTTCTACTTATTAAAATAGTCCTTTTATCTGAAACTTGTGGGAGCCTTAAACACTAATTTGGAGCAACATGAGGCTGAGTCAGTTTCCAAGATAATAAAGAAAGGAATAGCATTTTAACAAAATGTGGCGTCTTTGATATAGACAACATGCACACAGATAATACAAATTAAAAAGATGGGCCTCATCCTCTCAAAACTCTGCAAGGAGAGTATGTACTTATTCAGACCCAGCATTTTGCTGTTCTAAACATCTTCCTACTACTATTTTTCTTCCACTTCACTTTTCTGAAGTCTGTTTAAAAATTCAAAGTATAAACAGATTTTTAAAAAGAGAGGGAAATGGTCTATTTCAAAAACAGGGTTCTTTTTTCCTATTCCAAAAGAACTTCCAGGAGATAAAGTCTTCAAATAAGATTTCACAGTTTGCCAAGTGCTAATTTCACAGCTTGTGAAATTCCAACTCATTATGTCTTCACTTTTTAAAGAAAAGTTGAAAACACTTGGAAAAAGTAAAATTTCACAAACTTCACCAATTTAAAAATGAGTTGTCTCTTTAAGGCTCAATATTTTTATTTCTGAACAGGAGGCAGGCAAGAAAGAACAGGGAGCTAAAATGCAAGGGAGAAAAATAGGAATGCAAGAAAACTTTTACAAAATGGTATTTTGTCTAGCACTAATTTAAGAACAGGAGATATAAATTCTCACTATTCAAACTGTAAATGATTTCATGAAGTCATTTATAACCTGACTCAAATCTCATGGGCTCCTTTATTATCCTAGATTATTTTTGACTTGTTAAATATACCTCCGCAGGGCACAATCACATACAATCAATACGATTGGTAAATTACACAAGCTCTATCCCAAGCAAATATGCATCAATGTTAAAAAGTTACTTAAAAAAACAGAAACCAAATAAAACAAAATAAAATCCACCCAAAAAGGTGATAATGACTGCAGAATGTCTCGGGGAGACTGGTATGAGCCAAATTGACCATAGTCAGGGAAAAAGGGTAAGAGGGGTAACAAGGGGAAGAGACCACACACAAGAAGAGGAATCTCACAACTGGAAATCATGTTTTAAGTGGGTGAAAGGTTTTGTTCATTATCTTGATTCACTTTTTCCATTTCTGTTGTTCTAAAAATTCACAGATTCATCGTCAAGTAAGATAATGAAGCCTATGAATCAATGAATTAAATTAATTAAAAAAAAAAAAGAAAAACTTTTTCCCCCCAAGTTCCTTTCATTCCCAGAAGGTGGGAAGAAGAGAAAGGATGAAAGGGGGAATAAAGGAAATTTAGGCAACAATACACCTGGAAAAAGTAGCTCTCAGGACAGTGTCTTAGCTGAACAGAGGATGTAAACATGATAAGCAAAAGCTTAAAATGCCTTGAAATCAGAGGAGTATTTTACAGGGTGGATCAGATATCATTGTGAGAATGGCAGCCTATCAGTGGAGAGAGATTACACTAATAGATGGTGATTTTAAAAAATCAGGTTAAAAAAAAAAAAGGCTACCAATTATCCACCCAATAGTTTGTTTCCATTCTTTTCTTGACCCTTTCATACACCATCTGGAGTTGGGGTAGGGGCCCACCTGACAGTTTCCAGTTATAAGATGACTCTGAGTGCACAACCTAGAATGGATGCCAAAGACCTGTGAGCTCTGTCTACTTAGAGTTTAAATTAAAAACAAAACAACACACACACAAAAACCCAACTAGAAATAATGAGACCTCAATATAAGAAAATAAGTCACCTTATCTAGTATACAACATACATTAGGATAACAAACTCCACAGGATTTTATTTTTCTAAATACATATTTTTGGACACAATATTGTGAGGCTTAAGTTCTCTCTCTTGGGTTACTGTGCCTTATTTTATTTTGAAAATAATGGTTATTACTCTAGGGATGTTCTGCTCAGGAATAAAGTTTAGGGGAAGTTCAGTGTTTGGCTGAAAATTCAGAAGCTCTGAAAACAAGGATTCCAGTGGTGAGGTTAGTCCCTTTAACACAACAGGATTTCAAAGGGCTCTTTACCCACTTTGTTCAGTGCAGTATTGAGAATCTACCCACTGGGAACATATTTATTATTAAAAGGTGTTACTTCTTGGTGGTGGCAGTTTCCTATTCTTCATTAACATTATAGCTAGCGTTACAATCTAATACAAGTGAAAACACCTTTAGCAGTCAAAGAAATAAAATCTTAAGAACCAAATGGTAAGCTGGCATTTACTACAATTAACAGTATCTTTCGACAAAAACAACTTTCTTTTTCTAAGTGGCTCAGGAAAGTTGAAATAAGAATTTTAAAAAATATTAACTGCAATCCACCTACAATTCCCAATAAGTAATTTCAGCAGGAAAATTTCATAAAGCTGAGCTGAAGCAACAAATAAATATAAAAATCATAGTTGTCCAAGGTAGAAAGGTATGAATGTGGGCCAGCAAAATGGGCAGTCAGGTAAAATGATGACAGTAGTAGACTGCTTGCCTGTTCAATCCCTAACATTGAATGTAAAATCTGCTTAGTTTAGTAGCTCTGTCTAATTTTTATCTAAAAGGATAGGCAGACTTTTCAGGGAAGAGATCACCTTGCCAACACTATAACCATGTATCATCAATAAAAAATAAACACAATTGGACTCTTTTAGGGTAAAAATCTAAGTAAACACTGCAGTTAATTTCCAGACAGGTTATTAATTTCCCCTAAAAAGTAACTGAGCCTTTCCTTTTAATGATATATAAGACATTACAAGTGCTTTTTACAGATAGATTTTATATACGAAACCTTTAACTCAATTCTTTAAAATGAGAAAAAAAAGTAGAAAAAGATGGTTAGATCTCCATCTATAACCATTTGTACATAAGCAATAAGAACCAAGTACTCTTTAGTGAAAAGAATATTTTTCTCTGAATCTGAATATAATCTAACATGTACTGACTATAGTTACTTGACCATAGTGATAGTAGATTGTCCTTTAGGCACAAGTAAATTAACAAAAATACAACATGCTATCACGACAGGATAATCTCAGCGAAAGGGAGGAGGAACTGCTTACACACAATACTGTAAAAGATGACATTCATGGTTTAGAAAAACGGAAGAATTTTCACTACTTTTACATTTTATAAAGCCAGCTAACTTTAACAGTTAACTTTAGATACATCTCCCTACACAGTATAATCAACTCACAACTACCAAGAGGTTTCACAATCGAAATGGCTACTATTTCCTCCCAAACCAAAACAGAGTAAAGCACAAGTCTTTGGCTCTCCTTTAAAGAAAACAGCAGGTTACCGTTCCTAACCAGACCTTTGTTTGCCTACCAGTAGGGCAAATACCACATTTGTGCATCACTGAGTAATAACACCATTAGAAAAGGCAACTTCACAGAAGTTATTGGCTAAGCGAATTCATTTGAATGCTCTGTTTTGAGGCAGCAAACTGTCACTGTTGCAGATTGGGGAGGGCAGTGGGTAAATCAAGGGGAATTTGCAAGATACAGAAGGGACAGAGAAAAAAAGAAAAACAAAAACTTTGAGCTCCAACCCTAAAGACCAATGGAAAGTCTGATGGAGTTACATATTCAAGGTAGCAAATGAGAATCATACCAATTTTATGACTTTTAGGCAAAAAATATATATATAAATAAATAAATACATGGAAAGACTAGGAGAAGGGAAGGGAAATAAAATGGGAGAAGGGAATCAACCACATTAATGCTGTATGAAATAAATTTTTATACATTCTGAGTAGTTGAGTATTTCGTAGCTGGCATTAGAAATAGCATCTTATTAGTTGAATATTACTAGAAACCTATGTTATAACTAACTTTTCTTTTGATTAGAAAAGTAACAAGGAATGGATCTTTGGTCACTTCAGCCTCTGTAAATTACCCAAGTCATGGCACCTACTGAACTTATGACAGTATCTATAAGTAAGGCAAAAGAACTACATATAAGTCAGAAAATTGAGTCTAGATATCTTATTCTCTGTTCTTCTATCCTCTTCCAGAGACTCACTGAAGAAAGAAAAAGTCCAAGTACTTTTATATTCCTAGATGTAATAAAATTCTGGTGTTGTTATCCAGATTGAACACAATGCTTATTACTCCTTCCTTAACCCTCTCAGAATTGTTCATTTTCATCTGAGATGTCTGAGTCTTGCCTTTTAATTCAGTGAAAAGCAGTCATCTTCAGAAGAAATTAACATTTGAATAAGTAGAAAGCATAAAAACTGTATTTCCTATCTGACTGGTTTCATCTTCTACCTGTCTCTAAAGGAATAAATTTTAAAAACTAGAAAAATCAATTATTTTTCATAGATTTTAACAAAAAAGCAGTTAGAAAGTCAAGCAGTTTTGCCTGAACAGGCCATTGACCCTTACGGGCTTATCATATCACAAGGTATACAACAGAGAAAAGGAAAAGAAAGAGAAAAAAAAAATTGGAGGTTTTATTGAATTCCTAAAACTGATTGTGAGCACTGGGAAAGTTGTAAGAATTTCTATGAGGTAAGGCAGAGTAACCAATTTAAAATAGGTAAATTACATTACAGGCACAATGGGACGGACAGTATACCTTTCTCTTGCTGTTCTACCCACTCAGATTTCCTCTAGAGTGTGAGGCCTTAGAGAGGTACAGTTAGGGTTAAGGCTACAATTTGAGAGATTCCCCCCATCTTCACTACATGAAAATACCTTAAAAAGAGAAAGAGAGTATTTTAAGTCAGTTCAAAACAGTGGCTTCTCTGGTTTTATTCAGAATAGGAATACTGTGTAAATTAATCCCTGTTTCTGCCTAGCTTACAAAATCAAAATGTTGAAAGGAAGAATGAGTATATTTGAAGAAAATAAACAAGAACAACAAAAGTTATTAGAGGTTTCAACAGATACCCAAAATGGAATTTTACTTTTACTCCAAATTTCAACAAAATCAATACCCATAAATTCCTTTTCAGTACCAGAATCATTCTGAGCTCCAAACTGAACCAATTGCTCCTAAAATTTAGGAATTAAACATGTCCAAAGGAGAAATAACATCTGACCAAATCTGCCTACAGAAGGTTAGAGGCCAAGAATGTTTTCTTTTATGGCTATAGAGAGAAATGAAAAATCTCAGGACTCTGTCAGGCATAAAAGTTTCTCTCCTTCTCCCAAAAAAACAGTAAGTACTTAAAGAGTAAATGTAAGAGGGTTTTAAGCAAAATAAAACAAATAAAAAAGGCAAAGAAGCAAGTGTATTTTTTTTAAAAAAAGGAAAATATGGATATCAACTGATAAAATGCCTCATCTTCATTCAGTGCTTCTACCTCCCAATCAGTCATTTTATCGCAACAGCTGCGCTCATGCGAAAAAATCCATAAAACATACCCAATATATATACAGATATAGCTATGTATATATGTATATATATAATATATATATAAATTTTTATTTAAATAAAAAAGAAAGCTCGAATCCCAAGCCAATATGTGTATATCAAATCCTTGACCAGCCAGGTCTGTAGGGCATAATCAAATTCAATGTGAAATAGTATATAAACACGGTGCCTTGACTGGGCAAATTAAATAATTGCTACTCAAAAGAGTGTTCTGTTTGGACTCTCCTACTGGTAGGCAATGGCAGGACTGTATTACCCTCCCCCCACCCTCACCCCCCATTTGTTTCATTTAACAATATGATGGACACAGAGCTTAGACTGAGGTTGTTATGGCCCCAGCAGGAGTTAAGTGTTAAGAAAATAAGAAACAAGAAAAATACAAACTCTTGCTTTTACCCAACCAAAGCAATGCAGTAACTTATTACATAACCAGTGCTTTCTGTTTTAGTAGCATAATCCAGAAAGGAAAATTTTTAGAAAATCAGGCAAACATAGGGATAGGGTGGGTGACTATATCAAATAACCCCCATTAAACATGTTTTATATGGTCTTAGTTCAGTACAGACATGTGGCATCAGAATATGTGCAGCAGAACTAAGTAATAAAAATTCTTCCTTATTCTTTTCAACATTTTCATGAAGAATCTTTTCAATATTGTAAAGCCAAGACTACAAAAATTGACTTCTAGGTACTTATTATCTACTTGTGCTAATGATTCTGAAAAGCAGCAACTGATTAATTCATGAACTATCCTTAAGATTCAGGCAGTTCGTATTTGCCAATCTCTGAAAGCCAAGGGCTCCAGTATACGGGAATTTTATACTTTTGGTTTTTGAGAGTAAAACATAAACATCCATTGAACTAATGTGGCTCTGTTCATTTTAAGTTCAAATCAAGTGTTGCAGTTTTACAACATGGTTGATTGTCCTGGTTTTTGAACATTCTATGATTTCAGCAGAGGTTCAATTTGGAAAAGCACAGCTCTAAATTTCCAACCATCACCTCAATATAGGTAATAAACCAAGTATGTATTTTCAGTGCTAATAAATTACAGTTTATCCTGAAAGTAATCTCCATTTAAATCTACTCAAGCAATCTAAAATTGACTCAGGTTTCTGATTACATTAAGAGAATGAAAGGGGTCCATCCATAATATCGGAAATGAGGGCTTCAAAAATTAATTGGTAATTATCTCTCTGAAAAGCTGAAATAAACACAAAAACAAGAAATAAAGCCCTCCTGAACAATAACTACAATACGTTTTAATGCCATATGAAAAACTTACCTACACATGAAGCTAGTGATCCAGAAAGAGAAAGCAGATTATGGCTTCTAAATAACAGCTCTTGGAAGGCTGGTGTGCTGCACATTTTCTAATAACTAGTCTATTACTGTCTATTTCTCAAGCACCACAGAATTCTCAGAAAGGCCAGTGCTTTTTGTCTGTTGTAATTTATGGGGTTGTGAGAGTTGGAAAGGATTGGGGGTAAGGAATTATACACTGGGTATGTAATAATACCAAAATACAAGGAAAACCTACTTCATTAAGATCATACAATTAATCAAACAGAGTGTATATATAATATCTTTTTTTTTAAAGCCCTGTATCCAAGGCGTCCAAAGTTATTAAAATAAAGTTCATTCACAGAACAAAAACAAATTTAATCTGAATTGCTTGCAGATACTGCTAATTTTCTTTTTTTCTTTTTTTTTTAAATTAAAAAATGCATTATTGTGAACTATGTGCAGGGTTTGTTTTTAGTAGTGGTGTTTGTGCACATTGCCTCCGGTGCTTTTCCTGGATTTCTCTGACCACTCTCAGAGAAAAGGTTTAGAAGTTATCTGTTCTCCTACCCCTACGCCCCACAAATTGGTTAGGAACAGAAGATAAAAGTAGGACTCCTCACGTTTTAGGGAGCAGAACTGGATGTAACTCCTGATTTCTGGGAGTCATTACTGTCCCCTCCTCCCTCAGGGTCCTCTGACAGGTTCAGAGAGCTGGTCTTGTTTGATAGGAGGCTGATGTTCTCTTGTGTCAAGGCTGATCCATTCGGCACATCACTGTTAATTTTTTTTTTTTTTTAAAAGGAAGTTTGGATTTTAAAAAAGGAGAGAGATAAAAATGATTATTTAGTAGAATAAAATAAACAGGGCCTTTCTTTTTAGCAGTATGGAATGGCATACGTGAATGGCATTCAAACTTTAATTTACAGCTCTATATCCATGCTTTATTTAAGCATAGGGGTTGGCAAACTAAGGCTAGCTAGCTGCCGGTATGTTTTTGTTTTTGTTTTTTTTAGCTGCCTGTTTTTTTTGTTTTTGTTTTTTTTTGCGGTACGCGGGCCTCTCACTGTCGTGGCCTCTCCCGTTGCGGAGCAGGCTCCGGACGCGCAGGCTCAGCGGCCATGGCTCACGGGCCTAAACGCTCCGCGGCATGTGGGATCTTCCCGGACCAGGGAACGAACCCGTGTCCCCTGCATCGGCAGGCTGATTCTCAACCACTGCGTCACCAGGGAAGCCCTTAGCTGCCTGTTTTTGTAAACAAATTTTTATTGGAACACAGCCTGCCCATTTGCTTGCATATTGTCTATGGCTGCTTTCACATTACAATGGCAGAACTGAGAGTTTTGATAGAAATAGCAAAATGGGAGAGGCCACAACAGTGAGAGGCCCGCGTACCGCAAATAAATAAATAAATAAATAAAACTCATAATTTAAAATGTTCACTATCTGGCCTTTAAGATAAAGTGCTGACCCCTGCTTTGAGCAGGTTTACTAGTACAAGAAATTGCTTTGAACCTAGGATAACGCATGGATTTAAACAGCCAAAAACCTAAGCCTGAAAGCAACAGGGCATTAGAAATTGTTGTATACCATCAGGAGGGCAACTCGGGACTATACATCAAAAGCCTCAAAATACCCTAAGTTGCAAAATACTCTAAGATGCAAGATATGCAAACAAAGAATTAACTATAGTATTGTTTATTGCAGGGTTGTTCATAATAGCTGATATGTAACCTTCTGTACCTGTAGAAGAATAATGGATGATATAGGATAGACCAAATTAAAAACCAGGAGGATGGGCAGGGGCGGGGTGGGTAGGTGGGTGGAAGAGGCTAAATGCCTACACACTTCAAAAAACCAGAAGGAAAAAAAAAAAAAAGACCAGAAGGGTATACATCAAAATGTTAACACTGGTTTTAAATAAATTAAAATACAAGGGGAAAAAGGAGATGGAAGCAGAAAATTTTATTTCTTAGGTATTAACAGATAACTCAACCTTGGGTCTGATCTAAAATAAGTTTTAACTCCTAAACTTATGCAAAAATATTCTTTTCTCAATGTATACAAAATAATATTTTAAAAATCAAATTATATATATGAGGGTACTTCTGTCATGACTGTATAAGACTATGAAAATGTCCCTTTCTTTACCTGAATGTCAATGTAAGGTCCTCAGCTGGAACCTTATTTTGTGGTTCTGGTTGTCCATTTTCTGCTTGCTTACTTGTATTCAATTTGCTTTTCATGTCCAGAGAACACTGGTTCTCCTTTGAAAGAAAATGAAATAAATTCAATTATCTTTTATTTAATGGTGCTAATGGAAGAGAGAACAGATATAGATAATACAAAATGATGATCAGAAATCATATTTAGTTCTGTAAAATGACCAAAGAAATAGGCAGATGAAAAGAGACACATAGGGACTTCCCTGGTGGCACAGTGGTTAAGAATCTGCCCGCCAATGCAGGGAACATGGGTTCAATTCCTGGTCTAGGAAGATCCCACATGCCACAGAGCCACTAAGCTAGTGCGCCACAACTACTGAGCCCGCATGCCCGAGAGCCCATGCGCTGCAACTACTGAGCTCATGCACCGCAACTACTGAAGCCCGCATGCTCTAGGGCCCACGTGCCACAACTACTGAGCCAGTGTGTTGCAACTATCGAAGCCTGTGCACCTAGAGCCCATGGTCCACAACAAGAGAAGCTACCACAATGAGAAGCCTGCGCAGCAACGAAGAGTAGCCCCTGTGTGAAGCAACTAGAGAAAGCCCGCACACACAGCAACAAAAACCCAATGCAGCCAAAAAGAGAGAGAGAGAGAGAGAGAGAGAGAGACACACACAAAAACATAATGGAGTACGGCCCACTTGCTCACTATCCAAGCTGGATAGCAAGGGGACCAATGCCTCAAGTTAACATGGAAAAATCTCACAGAAAAACTGATGACTCAGAAAAAGCAAGTCAAAATATAGTAAGTATCTATAATACATTTATTGAAAACAAAAAAATGAAATAACCCATCTATTTGCTTAAAAAGAATATGAAAACTATGCAACAACAAAAAAAACCAATTACCATGCAATCTGAGGGAATGGCTCAATCTCCTAAGACTAAAATTTACTGAAATGAGTGTTCATGCACTATGAAACAAACCCTAAGCATATCTATGGATACAATTCCACAAGAAATAATATGTAGATGACATCTCACTCATGACTGAAAAATAGGTCATCAATAACATAAGGGCCGTGAAACCTAGAAATGTTATTTGGTAATACATCTTTGTTTAACATGAGGGCACTGCAAAAAACACCATCCCCTCTGCTTCCTTAATCAATATGTTTAACAGAAATTTAGTAACTTCCAGATAACTGCCTTGTTTTCCCGGAAAGTTTTTTGTAATACAGAAAACTAAGACAAAGAACACACTCACACCAAAAGAGAATGAGGAGAAGAATGATAAAACAGGGAGGCAGACTATCTTCAGGACACTCATTGTCAGTATTAATCACTCAGTGCAGTGCCTTGGGGTGATAATTCTACAGTTCTAGATGATTCTAGAACTCCAGAGCCACGAGTTCAGCGACACAACTACACAGAGGCTTTCCTTTCAGCTTTCCTCTTTTTTCCCACCATAGCACTTACCATGCTCAGTTCCCGGGTTCTCTTCCCGATTTCCCTTTCCACCTGGTGCAGTTCCAAGCTCAGCTGCTCACTTGAGGGCGCTCCAGGCCACTTCGGCGGCGGCGGCGGCGGCGGTGGGGGCTGTGATTGGCCTGCCAAGGCGCTCGCCTCCCTCTGCAGCGCCAGCCTGCTACCGACAGCCTAGTGCAAAAGCCAAGCACATAGCTCAACACACGCCACGCTGCGCACAGTGACCAGGCCCGAAGCCAGACCCGCCCAAGCAACTTACTACTCATGGATTGGCAATAAAAATGATGCAAACGTAAAGCACTGCTTCTTTCTCTGAGTACCACTTGAATACAAAAGGGAAAAGATGGGGCATTTAAACTTAGTGAATAGTAATTTAATCTTTGGTATAAGTTGCTTTTTTAATTTTCTTAGTGGAGAGAGAAGTCAACTATAAATGTGCTTCTTTCCTTTTCTATTTTTTTCCTTTTGTTTTTTAATTGAATTTTCTCTGATGTAAATTCTATAATTTCTTTCATGAAACCTCAGTAATGGCAGGGACTTTTAACCACAGTAAGTTAAATAGTGCTGAAATTCTTTTGGAACAGAAAATCAGTCTAGAAATTTCAACTAAGACAAAAAGCCATGAAATAGCAAGGTAAGGAATAATGCTTTATGGAGTTAAAGGTCCAAATCTTCAACAAGTTAATAAACTAAAGGTGAACATAATAAACACAGCATTCTTTTTTCTTACGATAGGAATCAGCAAGAAGTTCTGGACCAATGTTAATAAAGCAATGGGAAAAAGGAGACAAACATGAATATTATACAGGTTTTTATTTCTAAACCTTGTTTACAATAAGAGCACAAGCCAGACACATGTTCAAAAACAAACACACACACACAAAAATCCCTCCTACTGGTCTTGCTAAGAAGAAAGTCTAAGAAAGTCGAATCAGTTAGAAATTTATTTCCAAAGCAATACCTTACTTATTATTACAGATATTGGTAGAAAGATCTAGATCTAGAAAGAAACGTTCTAAGAGCATCTTTTTCTCCAGAAGGGAGCAATGCATTTATCACTAGAATGTCTTTAGCTTTCCATATTCAAAGTCTATGTTCCAATGCAAAGGATAATATAAACAAAACCTAGTCTTCTGATGTGGCACTTAAAGGACTTTAAGAATTCTTTGCCTTCTGACATTTTGTTTCTCATAAGTATCAGGTAGCATGGTGGAAAGCACACTGAATTTGGAGTATGAAGAGCTGGGTTCATGTTTCAACCTCTGTGAAACTAATATCCTTCAGCCAAAAAGGGGGACGACAATACCACCTGCCTAATCTAATTGTCAGGGACATGTATGAGTCAAATAAGATATGTGATAGTAATTTATAAACTGAAAGAACTATATTAATGAAAGGTGTTATTATTATACAGAGGCTATATTTTTTAGGTCAAAGTTCTAAGCTTCTACTAAAGATGCTGACGAGTAAAAGAAGTGAGAGAAATTTTTTAAAATTAAAGAAAATATAAGAAATTAAAAACAAATCTTAAGCTAAAAGCATCTGTTGATTAAAAAACTATACACTATATACCTTCAACTTAAATGTACCATCAAGGAATATAAGCTCCTTTTATATTTTTTATTTTATATAATATTTTAGATAATCTACAAATTTTAGATTATCTAAAATATTATACAGTATAAAAATATAAAAGGAGCTTATATGTATACATATATAATATATAATGTATAATATATAAAACATATAAAATGTTTTCTATTCTCAGGTAACAGAAATTCTAAATTTCCTATTGTCTCAGAACTTCGAAGTACTTAAATTCTTTGAAAAATGGACAACTATACTAACTTTTAAGAAACAAACCTTAAACTTTTATGTTCATTTTACCTCAAAAGTTCCTTCTTTTAAAATCTTTTTGAGAACTCTTCAAAAACTGGAATGAAAAAATATCTCTAGGCTGGTACCTCTAGTCCACGTAGCTGGGTCTGTTGGCTAATCTGTTGGTTTAATTGCTGCAATTCTAGTCGTAGCTGTTCCCTTTCAGCAGATGGAAGGGGTTTTCCATGACTGGCCACTTCTGACATAGATATTCTCTCCCTTTTGTGGGAAGGAAAGTATGGAATAAATTTAAAATTTTATTTTTAAAAAATGTTATGACCAGAAAAACAAAGTAAGTTGAGTAATTTTCAAGGCTTGTAAAAGTAAAAAGAATAACTTATACCTCTCACTGAAGTGTCCCTGAGAAGGTATGTTTTGATGAGGTGAATATGGAGAACCTCCCCAGCCACTGTGGGTTCCATATGGACCATAATCTGTAAGAGAGTAATTTACAGTGGAATGATGCAATTCATAGATTTGATTCTTTTTTTTAGGTAGCCATAATCTAAAAGGCATAGGCATATTATGTACACAGTTATCTTGAAAGATGGAGGGGTATTGATGTTTGTTTTTCCCCCACTAAAATATCAATCTTTGTCATTTTGTCTTGTTTGATTAAAAAAAAAAATGAGATGTATTATTTTAACAAAAGCAATGAAACTATTAAAAATAACACATAGGTTACCTTCACATACAGATATTTACTTTTAGTTTGTACCCCCACAATTCCCTGGGTTATAATTACCTTTCTACAGGGATAATTCCACAGAAAAGTTTGAAGACTACTGCCCTGCAAGATTATGAAAAGCACTGACGGTAAATGGGGAGTAGGTGGTGCTGGGAGTTGTGACTATGAACACTCCAAATCAGCTTACCTCTGAGATTCTTACCTGAAATGTTAATAGATTTTGTGGGAGCTCCCTGAGGTGCCATAGCCTGCATTGGGCCAGCACCCTGATATATTGTTTTTGAAGTTCGAGAAATGGCACCAAACCGAGATACTGTTGGTCGGTCTCCAAATGGGATGAGGTCATCATCACTGGTTTCTGTTGCTCTTCTCTGAAGGTCCAATCGCTGGTCTCTCATTCCTTTACTCTCCACATTCTGGTAAAAAGTAAAATGAGAAGGTAAAAAGTAAAATGAGAAATCCACCCCACACTTAGACCTCTAACATAATTTCCTCTAGCTCTGTAATAAGGTTAAAATAGAGTACAATGTTCTTACTGATAAGACTAAAATCATTAGTTGCCTTTAGTTGTCATATAAAACATTACTTTTCAAACCTCTGACCACTTCCTATAATATTTTTTACATCATGACCCAGTACATGTATACATTCAAATATATATGTATTCGAATGTATATATGTATACATTTTCATGACATTTTTCCTTACTATATGTAATGTACTCTTGTATTTATATTGTTATTCTAATTCATTTCCTTAAAAAAAGGCCCATCGTGACGAATAAATTAATTTTCAACAATCAATAGTTAGAAAAATACTGTTTAAAAATATAAGTGCCAACATAGGCTTTTAAAAGGCATTCCAGTCAGAAAGATAAATGGAAATCTAATTGCTAGACCCTTGCTACTCAAAGAATAGTCCACAGACCAGCAGCATCAGCATCACTAGAGAACTCATTAGAAATGCAGAATTTCAGGTCTCATCTCAGCCTTACTGAATTAGAACTTGAATTTTAACAGATTTCCCAGGTAATTTACATGCACATTCATGTTTGAGAAACACTGGGGCAGACTTTTATCCATTTGGGAAATGTTTGATTACATCTAGGTTAGGCTGGAAAACACTTTTATTCTTTGTTAATTTAAGTAAATGAGTTTTATTTTGCTAATGTTTATGTTACTTTATTATAATAACTCTTTCTGAAAGTCAGGTACAAAGCAAGGGTTCCTATCTACCTCTACCTCCTCATCTCATTCCTATTCTTAGAAAGACTGTTTTTTATGGCCTAAAAACAATGTTTCCTTAATCCTACCACAGAAAAACAAAAGGTTCATTTTTGCTTTTTTCTCCTGTATATTCCTTTTTTTCTCTTTTTCTTTTTTTAATTGTCTGGCATCTAATCATATTTATGCTATAGATATCACTTCACTCATCTAAGTCTTCCTTTTCTATTACCAAGAATTGGTCTTCTCTCAACCAGCTGGGCAAATCTTTGTCTTTGAAAATCTATATAACAACCTAGGGAACTTTTGTTAGAATTAACAAGGGCAAATGAATAATAGTCAAAAAAAAAAAGAATAATAGTCAAAATAGTCAAGGTATACCTTTAACCCACCAATACTACTCCTAAGCATAACTTTCATGTAGTGTGCACAAGGAAACATATGCAAGAATGTTTACTGTAGCACTGTACACAATAATAAAAAAAAATTAAAAACAACCTAAATGTTCATCAACATGAAAATCAATAAACAATTATATTTATTTATTGTATGATATCAGTTATCATACAACAGTATCTGATAAAAGCAGTGAAAATGAATGAATTTGAACTATAGGTATAAATTTGGATACATCTCAAAAACAATGCTGAATGAAAATGCAAGTTGAAGTTTATAATATGTATAAGGTCTATAAACATTCAAAACAAAATTGTTTAGAAGTAGTATAAAATTATCCATGAAATGATAAACTCTCAATTCAGGATAGGGGCTATCTCCAGGGAAAGAGGGAGGGAGAAAATGAGATTAGGGAGGTAAAGAGAGGAAGATTTAATTACTTATGTAAAGTTTTATTTCTTTAAAGAATAAAGAGGCAATTAAGATAAAATAGCGATATATTTTAAGCTTGAGTATTAGATACACTGGTGTTACATTATTTTTTGTTAAAAAATAAAATGGCATAAGTGTAATAACACATTTCAGTATACCACAGCTCATCTGAAGCTAAGTAACTATAATTCTGACTCAAACACTAGTATTGTTCACTAGATTCAACTTTACTGTTTAAACTTAAAGAGTTGTAAAAGAGTTATAATTTATTTGGACAAGAAATTCAAGATCTTAATTATGCAAAATAATTTACTTTCAATTCTAAACAGCTGTTGGGTTAATTGCTAGCTTCACAGAAGCAAAAGAAATGCTCTTCTTTGTCTAGACAAGTTTGAGAATATTTTTACATATACCGGAAATTTAAAATAATATAGTTTAAATATAATTCAATCACATAGTACAGAATATGGTTTGAAACTTAAGCAAAGCTCAGTTACTTGTGTCTACACTATAACTGAGGATAATTTATTTGGTTTATCTTGATTTGTATTAATTATGGCTTAGTTATTACACATACCATCATTTCCACACTCCCTGCTGCCACAACATCTTTGGGTTTTGCATCTTTGGTTCCAATGTAGGAGCCGATGGTGTCACATGACCAGGGGGAGTACTGGCTATAATCATTTCCTTTGTATTTCCCAGCTACCTTCAAGTCTTCATCCAAAAACTACAGATGGAAAAAGGAAAAAAGAAACAAAATAGGAAATGGGTCTATGAGTAACAGCACAGAGAAAGCAGGAATTTCTTTAGAACATCATGCTGAAGCAACATAGTAACGGTTATTTGATTTGTGTCAATAGAAGATTTTTGTAGACGATTAAAAATATAAAACAAATGAAAAATGATAGTCAGGCTTTACACTTTGTTAACAGAGGGTCAAAAAGAAGTATCTCAATATCTTTCAAAGAATCAAATTAGGATTTTTAAAAATAATTTTATTTATTTATTTATTTATTTATTGCTGTGTTGGGTCTTCGTTTCTGTGCGAGGGCTTTCTCTAGTTGCGGCAAGTGGGGGCCACTCTTCATCGCGTGTGCAGGCCTCTCACTATCGCGGCCTCTCTTGTTGCGGAGCACAGCCTCCAGATGTGCAGGCTCAGTAATTGTGGCTCACAGACCTAGTTGCTCTGCAGCATGTGGGATCTTCCCAGACCAGGGCTCAAACCCATGTCTCCTGCATTGGCAGGCAGATTCTCAACCACTGCACCACCAGGGAAGCCCAAATTAGAATTTTTGAAGAGATTTGCCTATCCTCTTTCTCATCAGATTCAGTTAACACTTAAACAAGTATGTACTAGGCCCTAGTCTTGCTAGACACTCCTTAATGTTTCTTTCAATAACATTCCAGGTAAACGAGAGCATTAGAAATTCTTTAAAATGTAATCTTAGGGCTTCCCTGGTGGCGCAGTGGTTGAGAGTCCGCCTGCCGATGCAGGGGATGCGGGTTCGTGCCCCGGTACGGGAAGGTCCCACATGCCACGGAGCGGCTGGGCCCGTGAGCCGTGGCTGCTGAGCCTGCGCATCTGGAGCCTGTGCTCCACACGGGAGAGGCCACAACAGTGAGAGGCCCGCATACCGGAAAAAAAAAAAAATGTAATCTTAAATGTTCTATACAGTACGTGATGACGTAATAATTTTTTAACCTAAATCCCTTTAATAGCAATAATTCGTATCTTGAATAAATTCTGGTCCTTAGGGTTGAGTCAATGAAGTGAAAAGGATAAGATTCCTAATTTTCTTTTCTCAGGATAAGCTCTGAAATTATGTAATAACTAAATAGGTATTCTAGGTCTAATGCGTTTTTACTTACATTCACATTTGTGTAATGTTTTACAGTTTTCTAAGTACTTTTATGTATACGCTATCTCATATGTTCTTCAAGTCCATGAGAGACAACGTGGGTGATCGGACCAAGGTTACACCAGTATAGGGAGTGCTAGAACACTAATAAATTGCTCTCACTTTATCACAGATGTGTATACTGACATACTAATAATCCAGGGGGTACTGGTACATTTAAATGGCTCTGTGCTTCCCCCTATACTAAAAAAAACCTTCTATTTTCTGAGTCATCACTTTTGTCATCTGCACTGGCAGAGGGATATGCTGTTCACAGTACCACTCATTTTCAACCACAACTCCTGTTTCCATTGTTTATAACCTTTCCTTTTTTTTCGCCCTACTTCTACTTTAAAAATTCCAGCTCCTTTTTACATTTCTCCTCCGCTTACAAATTTTGCATAGAACAGCTAGCTTTTTAAAGACATGACCTACTAACACGAGTGCTTTTTCCCCTGCAATCAATGTATTATACAGCAATTAAAAAGAATGAGATAGGACTTTCCTGGTGGTGCAGTGGTTAAGAATCAGACTGCCAATGCAGGGGACATGAGTTTGAGCCCTGGTCCTGGAACATCCCACATGCCACAGAGCAACTAAGCGTGCGAGCTACAACTACTGAAGCCCACATGCCTAGAGCCCGTGCTCTGCAACAAGAGAAGCCACTGCAATGAGAAGCCCGCACACCGCAATGAAGAGTAGCCCCCGCTCACTGCAACTAGAGAAATCCCCTGTGCAGCAATGAAGACCCAACACAGCCAAAAGTAAAATATAAATAAATAAATAAATTTATTTTTAAAAAATAAGAATGAGATAAATTTATATACTGATACAGAAAGACATCCAGGATAACTGGTTAAGTAAAAACAAAAACAAGAAAATGCAAAATGTAAAATCTGAATGTATTATTACTAAATGATCTGATTAAAAATTATAATGATGTGTTAGTTCATGCACAGAAAAGTTGAAATATATATAAAAAGTTAAAATATATAATAAACTGACAGTGATATAGAAAATGAGATTTTGGAGAAATTTCTTTCTATATTATACATTTTTATAATGTATGAACTTAGTATAATTATATGTAGATTGTTTATAATCAGAACTGAAGTTTAATCATATAGCTTTGTATGTCAGTAACAAAAATAATTCTGTCAATAGATAAAGTTCTGTAACAGCCAGGCATTATTATAATTTTTATTACAAGTAAAAAAGTAATAAATACACAGTTATTATTTACTGAATGCCTGCTTTGTGCCAGATGCCTTATGTCTCATTTAATCTTCACCACACCACTGTGAGGTAGGTTTTATTATGCTTTATTTACAAATAGAGAAACCTGAGCCTCAGGGTTAATGAAGGCTAAGTAACTTACAAAAGATCACACACTGAGCCACAAAGCTGAACCTCACAGATAAGTATATTTCATTCGAAAATTAGCTCACTTTTCACCATGTCATACTGCTTTCCATATTTCTCAAAACACGGTATGGCATAACAAGGCTCTGGGATGTCTCCAATAGTCAGTTTTTGAAAAAATATCATGTAATGTCAATACCTTACAAGTAAAATTATATTAATAGATATTACAGCTTTACTAATTAACCTACATTATTGTGGAAAATTCATCCAAAGTGTTTAGACAGGAAAGCCAGATACTATGAACAATCTTTATTTAGTAGATTACTTTTGTAGACCCCAAAGTTTACTGTTCATTATATGCAATGTGATATATTTCAATTTTCATTGATTATTCATAATTTGTCAGCTAGAAATATTGTTTAGAATCATAATTCTACACATAAAGGATGTAAGACATTTTCCTTACATACTATCAACTGCAACCCTACTGAAAAAAACCTACTTGACATAAAAAAGTATATATATATATATATATATATATATATATATATATATATATATATATACAAACACACACACATACACACACATTGAGCTGAGGCAGTTATGTAAAATCAACAAACCAAAATAATTAAATAAATAAGATCAACAAAGCTGGCTTTCTGAAAAGATAAAACTGATGATAAATCCCTAGCAAGACTGACCAAGGAAAAAATTATCAGAAGTGGAAAAATGTCTACAGGGTCACTATAGACCCTGAAGACATTAAAAAGATAATAAGACAACACTCATTCATGATAACTGTTAGTACTACTTTGTGGAAATACTAATAACCCTCAAATTATGGTTTATTACCCTCTAGTATATTAACCAGTTTATTCTAGCAACTCTATTTCAGTGTTTTTTTCCCTGCTTTTCACTACCTATATTAGCCTGTCTCTCCTACTCTTTGTTCTTTTTTTTTTTTTTTTTTTTTTTTTTTTTTTTTTGCGGTACACGGGCCTCTCCCGTTGCGGACCACAGGCTCCGGATGCACAGGCTCAGCGGCCATGGCTCACAGGCCCAGCCGCTCCGTGGCATGTGGGATCTTCCCAGACCGGGGCACGAACCCATGTCCCCTGCATCGGCAGGCGGATGCTCAACCACTGTGCCACCAGGGAAGCCCTCTCCTACTCTTTGAATCAACTTTATCTTGCTGTTTTCCTCACTACTGAGTTAAATAAACCTTTGACAGTCTCAATTATAAAAACTAGGAATATAGGGAAATTTCATTAATCTGATAAAGATTACCTACAAAAAGGCTGACAGCAAACATCATAATGGTAAATTATTAGAAGCTCCATTTGCTCAAAGACTGGAAATAAGAAAACCTATCATCACTTTTATTTTATACTGGAGGATCTAGCTCACACAACCAAGATAAAAAAAAGAAAAGACTTAAGAATTGAAAAGGAGAAAGTAAAATGGTCATTATTCAGAGGACATGATTGTGTGCACAGAAAAGCCAAAAGAATCCACTAACAAATACTAGAAATAATAGGGAAATTTACCAAGGCTGCTGAACACAGGTGTCAAAATACACAAAAATCTACTTAATTTCTCTTTAATAATAACAAAGAGAAAATGAAATTTCAAAAAGGATTCTATTTAAAATAGCATCAAAAACAGTTTTCTAGGAATAAGTTTAATGAAAGATGTGCAAGACACTGAAAACTATGTGAGATATGACATTACTGACAAAAATTTAAGAAGATCGAAGAAGTGGAGGGTATACCATGTTCCTAGAGACTCAATATTGGAAAGATGTCACTTCTCCTCAAATGCATCTAAAGCAACACTGTCTAATGAAAATATAATTGACCCACATATGTAATCTAAAACATTTCAGTAGCCATATTAAAAAATAAAAAGAAACAGGTAAAATTAATTTTAACAATACATTTTATTTAATTGAATACACCCAAAGTAGTATCATTTTAACATGTAATTAATATAAATATATTGATATTTTTGGGGGGGACTAAACATTCAGATCCAATGTATGTTTTATGCTTACAGCACACATGAATTCGAACTAGCCACATTTTAAGCATCATTATCCACATGTGGCTAGTGGCTACCGTACTGGGCTGCCCAGATCCAGAGATTCAATGTAATCCTAATAAAAACTGCAGCAGATATTTCTGTGTACATCCACATGCTGATTCTAAAATGTGTCTGAAATTTCCAAGGACCAGGAACATCAAAGATAATCCTGAAGACCAAAACTGGAAAACATATACCACCACATTAAGATGTACAATACTACTACATTAAGACAATGTGGTGTGGGTACAAGGATAGAGAAATAGATCAATGAAACAGAATAGAGTTCAGAAACATACAGTCACCTGACTATGACAAAGGTGACCAAATTATGATAAAGGTGACTGCAGGGTACTGGGGAAAGGATGGTCTTTTCATTAAATGATGCTTGATCAATGAGATATCCTTTGGGGAAAAAATGGATCTTAACTCCTAAGACACTATATACAAAAATGAATTCTAGATGGACTGTAGATCTAAATGTGAAATAATAAACCTTTTAGAGGAAAATATCCTCGTGACCTTGGGAATAGGCGAAGATGACTTAAATAGGACACAATAAATCACTGATTAAGGAAAAACTGATAAAGAGACTAAAAAATATGTGCTTACTTCCTCTTGTTGGAAGGCAGAAGGCAATGTTGGTGAAGGTGCAAAAGGAGGTGGAGAGATAACCTTCCTTTCCTCTAGTTGTGCCATTATTTCCTTTCGTCTTCGATGTAGTTCATCTAGACTAGGATGGGGCTGGGGAGGGGGAGGAAGCCGGCTGTAAGGAGGCTCCTGAAAATGCAAAGATGAGTAAAAATTGAAAAAGAATTTCAGGACATATTGATTCACTTAGCACATATTTTAAATAAGCAGCTTGTATATTCATCTTAACATCCGAAATAGCAAGACTTAATAAAACAAAGCAAAGCAAAACAAACAAAGCCCCCCAAAACTCTCAGGCCAAAGAGCTAAATTTAAGTTTCTTTTTCTTGGTCAGAGACCATAATTTCGAAATAAATCTAGAAATGTTAATAAAACCATCTAATGTTCAGAAACTAAGATGGGTTAGTGGGAGTGGGGTATCAATTTTTTTCCCCTTAAAAAGTTAAAAAAAAAAAACCTATGAAGATTATGAAAAGGTGAAAAAAGAGAAGATGCTTTCTTCTAAAAAAGAACTGATTGATCAAAGAGTTATTACCATGGCAAAAGGTTAAAAAAAAATCACTGCAAGCAATAATCAAGTAAATCTATATAATAAGCAAAAACCCCCAAAACCCAGCATACTCTGTTGTACGAAGGTCTGATCTGAGTTGGGTGGGGAGCCACTGGATAGTAACCCTCCATCTGTTGGTATCTTTCTCTGGATTCTGGTACATAGGATGGTACTGCTGCAGGTGGAATCTCAATGGGTATAGGACTTTCTCGGAAAATCTCCTCTCTTGTATAAGACTGAGCAGGGTATACTCGACGGCCATCATAGTGTGGTGGGTACATAGGTGGGTACTGTTGTGGTTGTGTGCCATACTGAGAGTTTACTACACGATCTTGGAGGTACGGTGGATAATGATCCAAGTAGGGAGGACCAGGTTCAGGAGCAGATGGTGGCGGTCGGACAAAGCGGGACACACATTGTGGTGGTGGAGGATAGTACATACCTGTACAATAATACAAAAGAGGAACCAAAAGCAACAATGAGCCAATCTATTTTTCTATTTAAGACTTTTCCTTTTAAAATATTTCAACAGTAAAGAATTAAAAATCCACTCCTTTCTTTAGATGTTTTTCCCTCTGCTTATATAGTCAGGCTAGCTTTGAAAAAAATAACAAGCAAAAATTATCCTTAAATGTTACTGAAAACACCAATCTACTTATAGTCTACAACAGTAAATTGGCTCTCTCAATTGTCTGACCATCTTTCTGGTGTGCCTTAACATACTGCAAACACTAAAAAGAAAAAAAACTATATTTCCCTGAAGCTTATGTTCTACAAATCACTCATTTGCATAAGTTTTGAATATGAAATTGAGTTAACTGGAAAGAGATCCATTCTGCTGGTACAGATCTAGTAGCTAACTGCATAGCTCTAGAGTTCTTTGTTTTTTGGCTGTGCCATGCAGTATGTGGGATCTTAGTTCCCCACCAGGGACTGAACCCGTGCCCTCTGCAGTGGAAGTGCAGAGTCTTAACCACTGGTCCGCCAGGGAAGTCCCCTAGAGTTCTTGAGACAACAGTCGTGGCAGTAGCTTCCCAATTTCAAGACGTTTGCCTCAACTGATGAGCTCCTCAAGTTGGCAATTAGGGCAGAAGTTTCCTATTTCTACAGCTTCACTGTAACAGGTTCTTTCAGCAGCTAGCTCTGGGACTCATTCTTGGAGGCCTAGCTTAAGTCTGCTTTTCCAATGCTTCTACTGATTTTGTAGGACTCTGCATTAAACCTCTTTCTGCTAATATAACCAGAATGATTTCTGCCATCTGCAATTGAACCCTTACTGATTGAGCATATTTAAGGTTAATGCAACAAAAGCAGTTGGGTTTTTCCTGCAATGAATGGTCAAAAGGAAGTCACAGATCAACTTTTATCATATTCTTATATGTATTAATGACACCATGCCAACTTAAAACTACTTTTTTTGAAATCAGAAAGACATTGCTGATTCAAAATTAATATAGCCTTGGGGAAAGGAAATGGAGAACACCTTGAATCTATCCCAGTTTAAAAAAAAATAAGCACTATACTGTTTCTGACAGAGAGAGTCAACATTTTAGTTTAAATCGTTGTTTATTTTTTCACATGAATTACGTTATATGAAACCTCAATCAAGTCCTCCTTCATTCTCCATACCTGATATATTATCATTAAAACTGGCTAATTTTTCCACATATGTCTATTTTCTCAAATACTTTCTTTTTTCCCATCACACTAACCCAGACCTCAACAGTCATGCCTGGATTAACAAGTCTCCTTACTCCTCCCTTGACTCTAGACTCTCATTTTTACAATCCATTTGTAAATTTTCCTTTCTATTCCCAATACCTCTACTTAGGGCATCCTTCCACAAAGTGTTTTGATTCCTCAAGTTCTCAATGATCTTCGATCTTCCTTAAGTCTTACAGTTAATTTCTACCACACTAATATTAACTACCACAACTGAACACTTCATTTTAAACACATATATAGATATATATATTCTCACACATATAGTTTTCTATTCTTTACTAATACTGATTCTATACTATAAACTCTCTAAAAGTATCTATTTGCATTTTTTCATATATATTACAGGGCCTAGAAAATATTAGGTGATAACTGAAAGCAAAAAAATGTACTGTGTGTTTAATTTATATCCACTGTAATATTAAATTCTTTTTTTGTACTTGAAGAAGATTTTGGTCAGGAAAATATACACAGCCTCAGCAAATTTCCATTGTCTACTTGGATGACTTACTTCTATAAATATGTAAACATACTTAATATACAACTGCTTTTAGTAGTTAGGGCAAATTACTTTTCATAGCTTTGCTACTTCATTTATTTCATACTATTTAGTTGATCATATAACCTCATTTTTTTCCAAGTATTAAAAAAAGAATATTTATTTTGAGATTACTGAAAATATGATCACTCTTGAAATCATTCTCATAACTTCTAAGAAAAGTGAGTGGCATAAATGAAAGATCATTACCCTGCTGATAAGGTGCTGGTTCAAATGGTGGAGCAGCTCCTCGAGGATCCTGGTAATAAACATCTGCCTGTTGTGCTGGATATAACTGAGAACCTCGCGGTACCATCTGAAGTGATTTGGTGACAGGCATAGGGGGCAGGTCTGTTGGCCCTCTTGGAGGTACAGGATGTGGATTAACAGGCAAGGCAGAAATACTCTTAGGGACAGATTCTAGCCTATGGGAGCAAGATTCTGCAAGTCAAGTTTAAGGTCTTGAAAATACTTCTAATGTACACAAATTGTTAAATGTAAAAAAAATTGCCACAATTTGGGAAACTGGTTTCTTCCAATAGCCATTTCTTCTACAACCTTTGATCTTATGTCACCTATGCTAATTGTTTCTCAAAAATCACTGGCACAGGAAATAGAAATAAAAAACAACAAAATAAGTCCCCCAAACAAAGCATTAATTATTATTTCTTCATTCTACTTTATGTCTATAAAGAAACTTTAAATAAAAGTTAGGAAAAACAACGTACAGGTCAGGAGGGGATCCAGGGGCACTACTGCTCAGGTGATCTATCTTTCCTGGTTTCAGACTAGAATCGTAGCTGGGGTCTGTCCCTCGTGGAATCAGCTGTGTTACTGTATTCCCTGCTGATACAATTCCATTTGGCAAAGCAGGGGTTTTTCTGCTAGGCAGATCCACTGCACCTTCATCCGGAAGCATAGATGTTGAAGGCAGGCCCACCTCATTAAGTTGACCCAAAGAGGCACTCAGGGGTCTTCTGGGAACCAGGCGTTTGTTCATTTTACGAAACCTATATAAAAAGCAAAGGCACACACCAAAAACCAAAACTGTAAAAGCAAAAGCAAAAATCAAGAACTAAAATGTATTTAAGAAACTTTCGGATAGGGCTTCCCTGGTGGCACAGTGGTTGAAAGTCAGCCTGCCGATGCAGGGGACATGCGGTCGTGCCCCGGTCTGGGAAGATCCCACATGCTGCAGAGCGGCTAGGCCTGTGAGCCATGACCGCTGAGACTGCGCGTCCGGGACCTGTGCTCCGCAACGGGAGAGGCCACAACGGTGAGAGGCCCACGTACCGCAAAAAAAAAAAAAAAAAAAAAAAAAAGAAACCGATACAAAAGGAAAGGATTCCAAGCACGTCATTTTCTGGAAATTCTCTTGAAACACTGACTTTAGCTATCAACTTGAAAACTTGTGTATGTGTATACACACACACACACACACACACACACTTTGGGGTAAGGGGCGGACCACCCATCAGGGGTAACCACTGTTAACAGCTTGGTATATAATACAGATTTTTCCACTCCATACACTGGCTTAATATTCTTACATTTGTAAGATTATAAATTACAGAAATAGGGTCATATATGGCTGCATAGTAAATATTTTCCTCTACTTCATAATCTTTAATTTTTCTTTATGTCAGTACATTTTAGGTTGTCCCCAATTTTTTGCTATTAAAACAATGCAATAACAGAAAATTATGTACATGTACTTTGCACTTGTGTGAATAACCAAGAGCAGAATTAAGATTAATGTATGCACGTTAGAAATTCTTATAATGCTCCAAAGCTATTATAACTACTACCGATTAACAAGAAAAGGCTTTTTTCAATATCTCATTAAACACTGGCTAGCCTTAGTCTTTGACAATTTGACAGTTCAAAAATATCAAGTTTTATTTTACTTTACATTTCTTTAACAATTCATGATATTGAACATAGTTTCACATGTTTGCTGGCCAATAGTGTTTTTTCTGTGACTTGCTTATTTACATGATCCATATATCTACTGGTTCTTCTTTTTCTTACAGATTTGCAGGAGCTCATTTTATGTTACGGATACCAGCCTTTTCTATGTCATTTCCCCACTTTTTTTTTTTTTTTTTAAAGTTTGTGGTGTTTGGGCCATTATCTTAGTTTTTAATTTTCACATAATCAAATTTATTGATATTCTCCTTTATAGATGCTAGGTGTCAATCTTAAAAAATCCTTCCTACTAATGGGCTTCCCTGGTGGTGCACTGGTTGCGAGTCCACCTGCCAATGCAGGGGACATGGGTTCATGCCCCGGGCCAGGAAGATTCCACGTGCCGTGGAGTAGCTGGGCCCGTGAGCCATGGCCACTGAGCCTGTGCGTCCGGAGCCTGTGCTCCGCAATGGGAGAGGCCACAACAATGAGAGGCCCGCGTACCACACACAAAAAAATAAAAAAAAAAAAAAAAAAAAAATAAAAAAATCCTTCCTACTGTAAGATTATATAACAACAAAAATTTCTAAGTACTCTATAATTTCCTTCTTAAATATTTAAATCTCTGATAAATTTATAATTTATTTTGGTGTAAAGGTAATAATCCAGCCCTATTTTTCAAATGGATAGAGTTGTTTCATCATTATGTTTTTTTGTTATTGATGTGAAATGCCACCTTTTGCACATATGCTGAGTTCCTATATGTATCCAGAACTCTTTCTAGATTTTCTATTGTATTTCATTGGTCTATCTATTCCTATGCTAATACCACAGTCTTTATACTTACTTTAGCTCATAAAACAGGTTAATAGTTATTAGTCTAGTCCCTGTTGAAGACCTTTTTTTCCCAAAATTTTCCTGGCTATTGGCATATTTTTTCTTCCAAATGAATGATTTTGTTAGGTTCCCAAAATCATCACGTTAAGATTCTAATTGGGATTTCACTGAACTTACTGTTTAAGAGGAAATAAAACCTTTATAATGCCAAGTCTTATCCAAGAACACAGTATGCTTCTTCATTTATTCAACTCTTCTCTTATATTCCTATGTAGTTTAATAATTCAATTCAATAAATCCTGGATCTTATTAGTTTATTACTTGGTTTTTACCTTTTTTTTTTTCCTTTTTAACACAAAAGGGATTTTAATGTCACCTTTTTAACTGGTTATGTTTCCCTTTCTAGTTTATATGAGAGCACTTCATTTTTGTAAACTAATTTTTTTATTTGCTACCTTCCTAAATTCTTGTTTCTTTTGTTTCTAGTATTTCTCTTGAGTTTTTCCATTTAATGATTTTGGCTATTTTATTCTCTTGTTTACATACATTAGCTTCAACTTGCAGAATGTTAAGTAACATTTTTTACTAGTAGAAAATTTTCCCTTACTCTTGTCTGTAACAAGACTGAATCTAATAAACTAATACCAATTAATAAGCATCATGCCATCATGCTGGCTTTTGATTTGAGATATAATTATCATGTTGGGAAAACATCTATAATGTTTTTGTTCTACTAAGGGATCTTGATCTATCACGGACATCAGATATTATTCAAATGCCTTTTGGCATCTTTGGATATGATCACGTGGTTATCATACCCATTCTTCTCTAACCCAGAGTAATTATATTATGCTACCTTTGCACTTAGTAATGGTGTCTATTTTAATGTATTACTGAATTCTAAGTTTTAATATTTGGAATTTTAAAAATATTAATGTGTGAGATCAATTTGTGGTTTTCTTTAATTGTGCTTTGTTAAATTTACTGTCAGCGTTATACTGGTTTGATAAAACAATTAAGAAGCTTTTCCTTTCTTTCTACTATGTGCTGGCAATTTAACATCATTGAAATTATCTGGTCCTTGAAATTTGAAATAATCTGTGAAAATGAGCCAGGCAATAAATAATTTCTTGAATAGAGCAAAGGGCAAATTTTTCCATTGGAAATGCATTATTCAATTAGTTAAAATCAATCAGTTAAAGTTGATGAAAATTCTTAGACTTTTAATTGGGGGGGTGGGGGGGGATAGTGAAAATGACTCACTTTTAGATGCAGTTAACCACAAGTAGCTTCCTACTTGTAGGCACAATGTAATGAAAGGTGAAGAAACTGCTTTGCTTTTCTTTTTTAAAATTCTGTATTACTTTCTAAACATTTCCTATTCATCAAAGGGAATGCAACTACATCTTTTCATATTTCTCAATGGCAGCAAATTATTCTACTTAATAATTCTATCTTATTCTCTTAACAAATTACTGGAAGGTTGAGTCTGATGACTTTCACACTTACTTTTCCAGTTCCTCCTGTGAGTGTGCAAATGTACAGCTGGCCCCACGAGGGCATCCTCCTCTCTGCTTCATGTCTCGACACATGTATGTTTTATATTTGCTATGCTGTGGAGGCTACGACCAAAAGTAAAACATTAGCCATTAAAAAAAATGTAAATTTTGCATTGCCATTTTAGGATCTTAATAATCTAGATGAATAATTCAGACTAACTCATACACTTATCTAGACTGCCCAGACAAAAGTCCTAGAAAGTGTGCAAAATAAATTACTTAAAAAAAAAAGTAGTCCCGATTTTTCTGATATGCTGATATTAACTATCAAACATGTAACATCACATAAACTCTTGATTCAATCTCATAAGAGCTCTATGTTCCAATGTTTTACAGTGGACAAGCAAACCACTGGAGATTAGGACTTTGAAATATTTAAACTGTCTCCTAATATTTGTTGTGGACAATGTTCAATATAGCTATACTCACAATTATGTTTCCTTATAACATACTACAAATCTACTAGAGGCAGAACTTAAAAGTTAATATTATTTTTGTAGCATTCTTCATGATGTCTAACAGAACAGGGAGTTAAAAGTAAGTTTTTAATTTTCTAAATTTCTTAATCATAAAATAAAGCCCTGATCTGTGCTTAAATTGGGAAAAGCATATCCATATTATTCAACTAGGACACTTTTAATATTTCTTACTTTTAAAGAAAAAAGGAATAGTGAATAGTCTATTGTTAATATTTACTGAGCCAGATAAATTAATAACAAAGTTTTAATTTATCAAGCTTACTACTACAAAATAAAACATGTACTGAACCTAACATAAATTCTGAGGGCAAAATGAAATTATTGGGAGTAAAATTAAAAACTCTAGCCATAACACAGGATATTATATTTTACTGCCATATATTTCATCTAAAAATACTTGAGGAAAATTTGGCCCACTCTCATAACAGACATTATGAATGAAAAATATCTGAATGCTAATGCAGAAAAAGCATTTACAAAATATGTGAACAGTACTGGAGAGATACAGCATTAGCACTAAAAAGTGATATCTACTGTCAAACTGAAATGCAATAGTAACCAAAGAGAATAATTTTATATAAATGGAATAACCTTTAGCAAGAATCAAATGCTGCTCTATCCAATGTGAAAACTGACTCCAGCACATTAGACCAACAAGGATTATTTAATTTCAATGTTGTCAGATAAAATTACTAAGCTAATCCAATAAACTGGCTGCTAACCATTCTAAACTATAAATCTTATAATTTTTGTTACATTCTTCATGATGTCTAATGGAATAGGGAGTTAAAAATAGGATTTTATTTTAGTTGTTTTTATCTGTAAGGATAGACACAGTGGCTTACTTCTAAGTTTCAAATATCTCCCTTACCTGCTGTTGATCTGCTCCTTTTTTGCTGTGATTCTGGATATAATCAACCAACCCGTGCACCACTGTACGCACAGCAACCAGCCCATTTTCTAGCTGTTCCCAAGTAGGAGGAGGAGCATCTACACAACAAATTTTAAAAATTTTCAGACTATGTTATTCAATGTTCTGCCCAATATTAAATTAGTAAAGGAGTGTCAGCACTTCAGTGAAATCAAGTTAAGCTTCATACAGCTATTCATGAAATAGCTTATTCACCTAAACATCATCTTAAAGGAATAAATATATCCTTTTAAAGCAGGGGTTACAATATAAAATAACTTCAGGGACAGTGAAGGTAACATAAAGGAATTAAATATGACAGATAATAAATGGCAACCGTCATCAGACCCTTAGTGTTGGAAATAGCAATACAGAGTGACAGGGTTTGTGTTAAAGAGTATGTCTCACATCTAAGATTATTGTTACTATTCAACTTTAGCTGACTGTTGTTATGTGAAGATGCAAGGCTGACACTGGCAGATACACCACTGTTTCCTAGGAAAAACTGAAATTTGAGATTTTTATGTAAAAATTTCTAGTTTTTGAGTGTTTGCACCTACAAAATATAGAGTATAGTGCAGACCAACACTTTGTGGATCAAACTTGACTGTGGACTACCTACAGTCAGCCAATTTGTAATGTCTATTTTGAAATTCTTTGTAAAGCAAGCATTGCTAAACAGAATGCTTAAAAAATTTAGTAGAAGAGCTATTATATAAAGCAGCTATGCTATACACACTCTTTGTTTAGTAAGTACTGTGACTTTATAAAGGAAAAATTAACTGTAAGGCTAAATATGAAATGTTCTCTAAAAGAAATATAAAATGAAGCAAGAACACATATGTAGAAATGACTTCCGGTTGGAACACTAAAAAACTTCTGGGTGATGGCCATTTGAACTAGGTTTTGAAACAAAGGTGGAATTTCAACAGGAAAAAAGGATAAAGATGCAGAGAAAGTAAAGAGATCAGTCATACAACAAAGTATTTTAACAAACACCTACTAAGTTCCAGGTATTATTCTAGTTGGGAGGGAAGCAGTAGCAATCAAAACAAAAATCTCTATTCTATTCAAGGAGAAAAGGCAGATAATCAATAAGATAAACAACCAGAATACGAAGTATTTAGATACTGAGTTGAATAAATAGAGCAAGCAAAGGGAGTGGGACAGGTATGTGTAAAATTTTAGACAGGGTAGCCTGAAAAGGTCTCCTTGAGAAGGTTACATTTGATTAAAGACCTGAAAGTAGGGTTTGAGTGTGCCTTGTAGATATATTAGGATATATGAGGAGAAAAACATTCTAGGAAAAAGAAAGAATAAGTGCAAAGGCCCTAATATAGGAGTATGCCTGACATGTTCACAGAGGTGAAATCTGGAATGAATAAGGTGGGAAAAGACTAAAAGAAGCTGGAGAGAGGTACAGGAAGACCAGATCATGTGAGGCCTGGTAGGTCATAGAAAAGACTGGCTTTTACTGAGTGGTGGAAAGCACTATAGAGTTTTTGAGCAGAGGGGTAATAGGATCACTCTGGCTCCTATGCTAGAACCAGACAGACAACGGAAGGCTATTCCATAATCTATGAAGAGGGATGAGGCGGGTAGCAGTGAAGGTGATAAATAGATGGATTCCTAATGGATTATAAAGGTAAGGCCTACATGATATACTGATAGATCAGATGTACCTTATGAGAGAAAGACGAGTTGATGGTATCTCCAAGGTGTTTGGACTGAGGAAATGGAAGGATGGAGTTGCCACTAACAGGAATGGTGGGTGGGCGGGGGACAGGGGATGGAACTCACTTTTAGACAGACTACTTTTGAAATTCTTATTAGATATTCAAGTAGAACTACTGGATATAGAGCAGGCAGGTGGATATACAAAAGAATTCAGGAAGAAGGTCTCGGTTGTATATACTATGTTACACAGATTCTAAAACACCATGAACTGTAACACATACCATTATTTTATGTGCTACCAAAATGGAAAAGATAGCTAATTATCACCTGTCATTGATTATACAAATGCAGCCCAGTTTCGGAAATGCTAAAATCTGAAAAAAAAATGTGAGCTTCAGAATTGACGAAGTACAGTAAATGTGTGAGTCATATAAATAATATTTAAAGCCATGAGACTTTGAAGACACTACATGAGATTACCTGGGGAATGAGTATAAATAGAAAAGAGACACAAGGATTAAATTCTGGAAGCACTTCAAGGGTTAGAGGTTATGAGGGAAAAAAGGTGAGACGCTAAGGGAAAAAACAAAAAAAAGTTTAGAGGCTATGGAGATGAGAAGAAATCAGCAAAAGAGGCTGAGAAGGAGGGTTCAATAAAGTAAGAAGAAAACTAGGAGAGTGTGGTGGCCTGGAAGTTAAAAGAGTGGTACAAGGAGTAGAGAGTAAACAACAATGTTAAATGTTGCTAACATGTCAAACACAAAGAGAACCAAGAATTGACATTTGGAATTAGCTGCATGGAAGTCACTTGTGACTTTGACAAAAGCAATTTTGATTGAGTGGTAGAGATAAATGCCTGACTGGACTGCATTCAAGAGAGTGCTATAAAAAGGAGAGAATTGGTAGATGACAAATGGTGTCAAAAGTGGGTTTTGGGCTTCCCTGGTGGCGCAGTGGTTAAGAATCCGCCTGCCAATGCAGGGCACACAGGTTCAAGCCCTAGTCCGGGAAGATCCCACATGCCGCGGAGCAACTAAGCCTGTGTGCCACAACTACTGAGCACGTGTGCCACAACTACTGAAGCCTGCATGCTCAGACCCCGTGCTCCGCAACAAGAGAAGCCCCGCTTGCTGCAACTAGAGAAAGCCCACGCACAGCAATGAAGATCCAACACAGCCAAAAATAATACATAATTTTTTTTTAAAAAGTGGGTTTTGATAAGAGGAACAATAAAATGTTTGTATGTTGACAGAGCCACTCTAGTAGAGAAAGAAAACTGATGACATAAGAAACAGATGATACTGGAAGGATATATTTGACAAGATGATATTGGTACATGAGGAGAGACGGTGGCCTTAGCTAGTTTATCCACTGTTACATGGTGTATCCACTATTACACAAGGAGAGTAGAATATATGGGCACAGAAGTAGGTAGGTAGATCGGTGTTGATGAGGTAGTGAGCTTGTGAAGTGCTCTTTTGATTGCTCAGAATGATCAAAGCACAGAAGTGAAAAAAAAATCATTGTGTTCTAAAAATAGATATTAGGGAAATTCCCTGGCAGTCCAGTGGTTAAGACTCTGCTCTTCCACTGCCCTGGGCCTGGTTTTGACCCCTGGTTGGGGAACTAAGATACCATATGCTGTGTGGCACAGCGAAAAAAAATAAATAATTTTTAAAAAGTAACTTGTGTAACTGATGATGGTTTGATTAAGCGATTTTGGTAATAAATTTACTACTCTGAATGTCATGGGTCAAGAGTTCCAAACCTTATTCTATAAGCAAAGGGGTGTCACTAAAAGTTTATGAGTGTAAAAGTAAGATCTGAGATGTGATTCATTTTGCAGCAGTAAGTAGACTAGAAGGAAGAATTAAAAGAGTAGAGAAAAATGAAAGGCATTTAGTCTCAGGAAAAGGAATGAGGCCCTCAACTGAGGCAGTATTAACAGGCATGGGATAGAGGGATATTGTGAAAGAACAGATAAATCCTGTTGTCTCAGGCTCCCCTGGTGGCGCAGTGGTTAAGAATCCATCTGCCAATGCAGGGGACACAGATTCGAGCCCTGGTCTGGGAAGATTCCACATGCCACAGAGCAACTAAGCCCGTGAACCACAACTACTGATCTTGCACTCTAGGGCCTGTGTGCCACAGCTACTAAAGCCCGTGTGCCTAGAGCCCGTGCTCTGCAACAACAGAAGCCACTGCAATGAGAAGCCCACACACTGCAACGAAGAGTAGCTCCCACTTGCCACAACTAAAGAAAGTCCATATACAGCAACGAAAACCCAATGCAGCTTAAAAAAAAAAAAAAATCCTGTTGTCTGAAATGGTATGTAGAGCAAGTGAAAGGAAAAGATATGAAGTAAGACAAAAGACTCAAGTTTTAAGCTTACATACCTCAGAGAATGAGATCATTTACAGAGAAAAGGCAGACAGGAGGAAGAGCAGTTATCAAGGGAAGATGAGTTTGTTTTGAAACACACTGAGTAGAGGAGAGGATACAGAATCTCAGAAAGCATTTGGGAAAGTAGGTCTGGAGTGATGAAGAGATAATAGTGATAGAGATATCTGGGAGTCTATTATCTATAAAGGAATAATACCTGATGCTGAGAATGAATGACCATCATCATCAACAGAAGAGTGAAGAAAAAACAAAATTACAAGAACACAATCAGCCTACTCCTTAGGAGGCAGAAGAGGAAAGAGTGGTCAAAATACGACAGAACCAGCATTCAGACAGGCCAGAGGAGAATCATAAGACTACAGAAAGATAAGGTATCAGGAGAGTTTCTATATCAAGGAAGTGGTCAACATTATCAAATGCTGAAGACAAATCAAGTTATTTAAGGACCGAGAAGAAATCTTTGGAATTAGAAACTAGGAAATTACTAGTGAATGTTAAGAATTTTAGTTCAGTAGTAGGAATAAATACAGGGACAGCAATAGGATATAAGCTAACATACCCTAGATGTAAGTATTAAGTGAAAAATGAAGGCTGGCTGACTTTCAGGTTAAGGAGAAGGAACAGGAAATGGCTGGACAAAGTAGACACACACGGGAGGATATGTGATTGAACAAGATTATCGTAGAGAACATAAAGTTGGGAACAAAAAAATGCAACTAAGGACATATGATACAGAAAAAATGAGAAAACTTGAGTTTTGTCAAAAGAGATGAAAATGGTAAAAATAGAGCACAACTTGTGATGAGAGAGGGAGGAAACATAAAGGATCCCAAAGGGAACCTATTTTGCTGGTAAAGTGAGCAACACAGTAAAAAGTATTAAATAAATATTAGTTGAAGTTATAAAGAGACAGTCAAGATTGGGGCCAGAAACTTAAATACTATAGAAAAGATTTGGAATTACTACACCGGGAGATTCTAGAGAAATGTAATAATTAAATGTAATAATTAAAAGACTCACTGAACAGCACTAAGGACACATAGAATAGTCCGTTAATTTCCCCTGGGCTTACCTGGACTAGGGTCAATATTTGCTAATAGCTCCAAATGGGGTCTTAGTCGATTCAAGTTTGCTGGATCGCCAGTCCTCTGGAGAGCAATTGTTAGTTCCTGAACACTTTGTGCAAAAGAGGCTGGGGTCTGCAACTTAAAAAAAGATAAATATTAACTTCCCCCAAAGACCAGATAATCCTTTTAAAATAAAGATTATTTACAATATCACAACCATTTTTACAATTAATTATATTTAATTTTTATCCTCCCACACATCCCATGCTCTGACCAGACTGGATCACTTGTTACTTGAACAAACTCTGCACTCCTCTGCATCCACAGGTTGGTATATTATATACTCTCTCTTCTTTCTGCCATCACATTCCTCAAATGTGAGATCTTTCTCACCTCCTCAATTTGGAAATACTCTTTACATCTCCAGTTCTTACAGTACTGTGTTAGTTTGGCTCTTGGGGTCTTTCCAAATAATTGAAATTTGGAAATACAGTCTAGAGATAATGCTATACAACAGCATGAACAATGAAACTGTACTCAAACTGTGTTTGAATTCAAGTTGTTATGGACCAAAGATTATGACATCAGATATAACCTTTACAGACTCTATCTGAACTCCATCTGTTGTATGGACTAAATAATTTGAGAAGTTCATTCCAGTTCAAAAAATCCTACATTGGTTTGGGATTCTTGGAAGCTATAAGGTTGTGTATTTTCCTAAGGCTTAATGACACACATACTTGCACTAACTCCCCTAAGCTGGTCAATACATATGACCTGTAAAGTAAAAAAAACTGGTTATGTGATACTAACTAAGGGTTCTTACTTGGAAACATTTAGTTCTCTATGTAGTTTATTAGTATAGGTAAGGGCTGCTCTCACTTCTGAGACTGACTGTATTCTGCCTATGGAATGTGTATCTCTCTAAATGAACTCATTTTCACTTAAAAAAAAAAAAATATATATATACATGTAGAACTTTTTCTCCCCCAAAAATCATTCTAAAAGGTAAATTTTTAAAAAGCATACATTTTTAAAAAACATGGAATAACACAACTAATCATTAAAATGCTGGTATGTCTTTATTCAATTTTTTCTTCTTTGCATGTTTTTCATATACTTATAATCAGCTATTTATAAACTTATGGACTTGCCTACCATTAATATTATAAACAAGGTATTTTAAAAATACCTAGCCATTTTTATTATAAAATACTTCAAAGTAACTGTCTAATATACTAATACCCATGTAACTACCACTGAGACTTAACAAAAATGTTTCACTAACATTTTTTTTAAAGAGATCAAATGTTACTTAATAGCTGAAGACAGTATCTGTCCTGACATGACCACAATTTTAATGACCATGTAACAGTGTTCTGAGCAGATAGATCTTAACTTCTTTAGTCATCCCTTTATTTTTATCCTTTGTAAATAATTTAGCAATTAACACCTTTGCATTCATAACCTTTTTGAAAGTTTGGATTATTCCCTTAAAATAAATTCCTGGAAATAGTAGGTTTGGTAAAGTATATGAATATTTTGAGGCTTCACTGACAAATTATTTCTCAAAAGACCTGTAATGCATTTTACAAACCATCAGCAATAAATGAGAGTATATGTTTCTTTATAGTTTAACAGGCAGTATTTGGCATGTCACTGCTTTAAATGTATTTATTATTGGCGCCGAATTCTAGCCCATCAATTAGGTATACATACTGTTTGTGAACTGTTATTTCATGTTTCTTTGTCTATTAACTTACTGGGGTTATTGCTTTTCTTATCACTTTTAATAAATTCTCCATTTGCACTGTCCAATACAGTAGCCATTAGCAACATATGGCTATTAAAAATTTTAAGTATGTAAAATAAAAATTTTAGTTCATCAGTTACACAAGTTACACATCAAGTGTTTAATAGCCAAGCGTGGCTCGTGATGACCGTACTGGACAATGCATGTATACAGAACATTTTCATTATCACACGAAGTTCTATTGCTTTATACAATAATAAGATATCACACTGTTAACTTCATTTACCAGATTGTTGTAAGAAGGTTTAGGATATTAAATTCAAATTACTGCTCATGGTGTGAGACAATTATTGCAGGATATACATCTAGTTCTATAGTCCAGTTCAGACAAAAAGGTTAATTTAACCTCCTTGTAGAATTTTCATAAAAGCAAGTCAAGTTTCTCTTCAGAGGTAGAAAGCCACTACTTTAAAAGATCATGATTAAGGTTATAATCAGTCCACTGCATAATTTCAGGCCTAGGAGGTGCAGGTGAAGTTTTGATAAAAGTATCTATAGGACAGAACAAATAATACACATTATACTGACAATTACACACCATGCAGTTATAAAACATTTCCTAATTCTCCTTTGACATCAATCTTCTACTTATTTCAATAATTCTACCTTTAGGAATAGCAAAAAAAAAACCCCAAAAAACGGGTGGGGTGGGGTGGTGGGAGAATAGTCTGGAAAAAGGTTTACTAGTTAAGAGCAGGGATTCTAGAGTCAGAACGTCCAAGTTCAAATCCAGCTTTGTCACTTATTACCTACGTGATCCTGGAGAAATGTACTTAATCTCCCTCTGTCTCTGTATAAAAGGAATAATACAGGGCTGTTGAGAAGATTAAATGAATTATTTAAAACCAACAGATAGGAAGCTTTCCCTGGCAGTCCAGTGGGTAGGACTTGGCACTTTCACTGCTGTGGCCAGGATTCAATCCCTGGTCAGGGAACTAAGATTCTGCAAGCCACGTGGTGCGGCCAAAAACTGAACTGAACGAAACTAAACTAACATAAACTAAACTAAACTATTCTGAGCAAACTATTAATGCACTAAAATCAAAAAATAAAATAGGGCTTCCCTGGTGGCTCAGTGGTTGAGAGTCCGCCTGCCAATGCAGGGGACACGGGTTCGTGCCCCGGTCCGGGAAGATCCCACATGCCGCGGAGCGGCTAGACCCGTGAGCCATGGCTGCTGGGGCTGCGCGTCCGGAGTCTGTGCTCCTCAACAGGAGAGGCCACAACAGTGAGAGGCCCGCGTACCGCAAAAAAAATAAATAAAAATAAAACCACCAGACACATGCTAAGCTCTAAGTGTTAAATATTATTTTATTTAGGCTACTCTTACATACTAACATTATTTCTTTTTTAAAAAAAATTATTTATTTAATGTATTTCTTTTTGGCTGCGCTGGGTCTTCGCAGCTGCGCACGGGCCCTCTCCGGTTGCAGCGAGTGAAGGATACTCTTCACTGTGGTGTGTGGGCTTCTCACTGTGGTGGCCTCCCCCATTGTGCAGCACAGGCTCCAGGTGAGCAGGCTCCAGCAGTTGTGGCACACGGGCCCAGCTGCTCCGCAGCATGTGGGATCTTCCCAGACCAGGGCCCAAACTTGTGTCCCCTGCATTGGCAGGCGGACTCCCGACCACTGTGCCACCAGGGAAGTCCCAACATTATTTCTTTAAATTAAATGTAAGGTGGATTCTAATGTATAATCATCTCTATGGTTATAAGGATTTAAGATAAAATAGTAAAAATTAAGGTAAATAGTAAAAATTTTTAAAAATTATTGAACTTAATATATTTACATGGCACTTTTAAGATTTTTATACAGCACTTTCACATATTTCATGTTGAACTGCAACAAAACCAGTTTAAGTATTACTCTATAGTTTTAAAAGAATTAAATATAACTCTTAGAGTCAGAAATAGTGGGGCCTGACCTAAAATTCAAGTGTACTCAAGTCATCTTTTCAACATAACAAACAACAAATAAAGTAGAAATAAGTTTACTAAAATGTGATCAAATATAGAATGGTTGGTAACTTATAATGTGAAATTTTTCTGGTTAAGAATCACAAGAAACCTCAATGTATACATCTTACAGGCCATTAAATGCCTGTTCCAGGAAGACAATAAAGCCGTTTAGAAAATGAATTCAACTAATACAGTGATCAAAACTCAGAAAACAATAAAAGAAGGAAGAAAGGGAAAGAAAAAATAGAGATAGGAGACTGTCACAGGAATGTGAGACAGCAAGGGATAAAGCATTAAAACTAATTAAATCAGGGCTTCCCTGGTGGCGCAGTGGTTGAGAATCTGCCTGCCGATGTAGGGACACGGGTTTGTGCCCCGGTCCAGGAAGATCCCACATGCTGCGGAGCGGCTGGGCCCGTGAGCCATGGCCACTGAGCCTGCACGTCTGGAGCCTGCGCTCCGCAACAGGAGAGGCCACAACAGTGAGAGGCCCACATACCGGAAATAAAAATAAATAAATAAAACTCATTAAATCAAATCTTATATGAACAATGTCAATTATACCTCAATTTAAAAAACCTTTACATGAACAAACTGCTATTGTGATGTGACTAGTTATGACATGACACTCAGCTACAGAAAATATAATTTATAAGAGCCTGACATATAGGATTCACTTAAATATACACTTGTTAAATAAATGAATTACCAAAACTCCATGATTAGTCCAAGTAAGGAACAAAAAAGGGTCTACCTTGTCAATAATGGACTGCATATGAGATTTGTGAGACTGGTCCCCATAAAGCAAAGAGGACCACTGGTCTGGTGCAATTCGTAAGCCTGCTTCCATAGCAATCTGCACTATCTGGGAGTCATGTTCTCGCCGCAGAGCTTCATAGGTTCTAAATTCTTCTTTCAACTGCATCAAAGAAGAGTCTTCATCACGTTTGGTGACCTAAGAAGACACACGTAATCTCATAATGAGTCAGGTAAGAAACAAACTGGTCTTATACTTTATATGACCAAAGAGAGATATGAAAATACTTTGAAGAGAAGAGAGGGAGTCAAGATGGTGGACTAGAAGGATGTGGAATTTGCGTCTTGGTACAACTAGGGCACCTACCAGGTGCCAGTCCCCTGAGGGGACAGGAAGAACCCCCAGCAACTGGGCCGGAGGTTGGGCCTGAGCTCCTGTGGTGGGAGCACCCTGTCCAAACTGTTAGACTAACAGAGAACCTCAGACCCCAGGGAATATTAATCAGGGTGAGGCCTCCTGGAGGTCCTCATATAGGTACCAAGACCCGCTCTACCCAACTGCCTGCAAACACCAGTGCTGGACCCCTCAGGCAAAACAACCCGTAAGACATGAATACAGCCCTAGCCATCAAAAAAAAAAAAAAAAAAAAAAATTGAAATGACAAAAAAAGTTACAAACTAAAGAGCAAGGTAAAAACCTATAAGACCAAATAAATCAAGGTGAAATAGGCAACCCCTGAAAAAGAATTCAGAGTAATGACAGTAAAGATGATCCAAAATCTCGGAAATAGAATGAAGAAAATACAAGAAATGTTTAACAAGGACCTAGAAGAACTAAAGAGCAAACAAATGATGATGAACAACACAATAACTGAAATTAAAAATACTCTAGGGCTTCCCTGGTGGCGCAGTGGTTGAGAGTCCGCCTGCCGATGCAGGGGACATGGGTTCGTGCCCTGGTCCGGGAAGATCCCACATGCTGCAGAGTGGCTAGGCCCATGAGCCATGGCCGCTGAGCCTGTGCGTCCAGAGCCTGTGCTCCGCAACAGGAGAGGCCACAACAGTGAGAGGCCCGTGTACCACAAAAACAAAAAAACAAACAAAAAAACACAACTCTAGAAGGAATCAATGGCAGAAAAACGAGTAAGTGTGCTGGAAGATAAAATGGGGGAAATAACTGCCAGGAACCAGAATAAAGAAAAGAGAATGAAAAGAATTGAGGACAGTCTCAGAGACCTCTGGAACAACATTACACATATCAAGATTCGAATTATGGGGGTCCCAGAAGGAGAAGAGTAAAAGGAAAGGTCTGAAAAAATATTTGAAGAGATTATAGTCAAAAACTTCCATAACATGGGAAAGGAAACAGTCAATCAAGTCCAGGAAGTGCAGAGAATCCTATACAGGATAAACCCAAAGGGAAACACACAGAGACACATATTAATCAAACTATCAAAAATTAAATACAAAGAAAAAAATATTAAAAGCAGCAAGGGAAAAGCAACAAATAACATATAAGGGAATCCCAATAAGGTTAACAGCTGATCTTTCAGCAGAAACTCTTCAAGCCAGAAAGGAGTGGTAGGACATATTTAAAGTGATGAAAGGGAAAAACCTACAACCAAAATTACTCTACCCAGCAAGGGTCTCATTCAGATTTGACATAGAAATCAAAAGTTTTACTGACAAGCAAAAGCTGCGAGAATTCAGCACCACCAACCAGGTTTACAACAAATGCTAAAGGAACTTCTCTAAGCAGGAAACACAAGAAAAGACAAAGACCCACAAAAACAAACCCAAACCAATTAAGAAAATGGTAGTAGGAACATACATATCGATAATCACCTTCAATGTAAATGGATTAAAAGCTGCAACCAAAAGACACAGAGTGGTTGAAAGGATACAAAAACAAGACCCTTATATATGGTGTCTACAAGAAACCCACTTCAGACCTACGGACACATACAGACTGAAACTGAGGGGGTGGAAAAAGATATTCCATGCAAACGGAGATCACAAGAAAGCTGGAGTAGCAATACTCAGATAAAATAGACTTTAAAATAAAGACTTTTACAAGAGATAAGAAAGGACACTACATAATGATCAAGGGATCAATCCAAGAACACATAACAATTATAAGTATTTATGCACCCAACATAGGAGCACCTCAATACATAAGGCAATACTAACAGCCACAAAAGGAGAAATCGACAGTAACACAATAAAAGTGGGGAACTTTAACACCCTACTTATACCAATACACAGATCACCCAGACAGAAAATAAATAAGGAAACAGAAGCTTTAAATGACATAGACCAGATAGACTTAACTGATATTTTTAGGACATTCTACCCAAAAGCGGAACACTACACTTTCTTCCCAAGTGCACACAGAACGTTCTCAAGAAGAGATCACATCTTGGGTCAAAAATCAAGTCTTGGAAAATTTAAGAAAACTGAAATCATATCAAGCATCTTTTCTGAACCACAACACTGAGATTAGAAATCAACTGCAGGAAAAAAACAATAAAAAACACAAACACATGAAGGCTAAACAGTGTGCTGGAAAAAAACAATAAAAAACACAAACACATGGAGGCTAAACAGTGTGCTGCTAAATAACCAAGAGCTCACTGAATAAATCAAAGAAGAAATTTTAAAAAATACCTAGAAACAAGTGACAACACAAACAATGATCCAAAACCTATGGGACAAAGCAAAAGCAGTTCTAAGAGGGAAGTTCATAGCAATTCAAGCTCACCTCAAGAAACAAGAAAAATCTTCAACAATTTAACCTTACACCTAAAGCAACTAGAAAAAGAAGAACAAAGAAAATGCAAAGTTGGTAGAAAGAAGAAATCATAAAGATAAGAGCAGAGATAAATGAAATGGAAACAAAGAAAACTATAGCAAAGATCAATAAAACTAAAAGTTGGATCTTTGAGAAGATAAACAAAATTGATAAACCTTTAGCCAGACTCATCAAGAAAAAGAGGGAGAGGAATGAAATCAATAAAATTAGAAATGAAAAAGGAGAGATTACAACTAACACTGCAGAAATACAAAAGATTGTAAGAGACTACTACAAGCAGCTATATGCCAATAACATGGACGACCTGGAAGAAATGGACAAATTCTTGGAAAAGCACAACTTTCCAAGACTGAACCAGGAGGAATTAGAAAATATAAACAGATTAATCACAGATAATAAAATTGAAACTGTAATTTAAAGTTTTCCAACAAACAAAATTCCAGGACCAGATGGCTTCACAGGTGAATTCTATCAAACATTTAGAGAAGAGTTAACACTTATCCTTCACAAACTCTTCCAAAAAACTGCAGAAGGAGGAACACTCCCAAACTCACCCTACAAGGTCACCATCACCCTGATACCAAAACCAGACAAATATATCACAAAGAAAGAAAATTATAGACCAATATCATTGATGAATACAGATGCAAAAATCCTCAACAAAATACTAGCAAACAGAATCCAACAACACATTAAAAGAACCATACACCGTGATCAAGTGGGATTTATCCCAGGGATGAGAGGATTCTTCAATATACGCAAATCAATCAATGTGATACACCATGTTAACAAATTGAAGAATAAAAACCATATGAACAAGTGTATCACACTAATCCAAGATGTTAATGAAAGGGAAAAAACAAACAAACATATGATCATCTCAATAGATGCAGAAAAAGCTTTTGACAAAATTCAACACCCATTTATGATAAAAACTCTCCAGAAAGCGGGCATAGAGGGAACCTACTTCAACATAATAAAGGCCACATATGACAAACCCACAGCAAACATCATTCTCAATGGTGAAAAACTGAAAGCATTTCCTCTAGGATCAGGAAGAAGACAAGGATGTCCACTCTCACCACTATTATTCAACGTAGTTTTCGAAGTCCTAGCCACGACAATCAGAGAAGGAAAAGAAATAAAAGGAATACAAATTGGAAAAGAAGAAGTAAAATTGTCACTGTTTGCAGATGACCTGATACTATACATAGAGAATCCTAAAGATGTCACCAGAAAACTACTAGAGCTAATCAATGAATTTGGTAAAGTTGCAGGATACAAAATTAATGCACAGAAATCTCTGGCATTCCTATACACTAATGATGAAAAATCTGAAGGAGAAATTAAGGAAACACTGCCATTTACCATTGCAACAAAAAGAATAAAATACCTAGGAATAAACCTACTTAAGGAGACAAAAGACCAGTATGCAGAAAACCATAAGACACTGATGAAAAAAATTAAAGATGATACCAACAGATGGAGAGATATACCATGTACTTGGATTGGAAGAATCAATATTGTAAAAATGACTATACTACCGAAAGTGATCTACAGATTCAATGCAATCCCTATCAAATTACCAATGGCATTTTTTATGGAACTAGAACAAAAAATCTTAAAATTTGTATGGAGACACAAAATACCATGAATAGCCAAAGCAGTCTTGAGGGAAAAAAACGGAGCTGGAGGAATCAAACTCCCTGACTTCAGACTATACTACAAAGCTACAGTAATCAAGACAGTATGGTACTGGCACAAAAAACAGAAATATAGATCAATGGAACAGGATAGAAAGCCCAGAGATAAACCCACACACACGGTCAACTAATCTATGACAAAGGAGGCAAGAATATACAATGGAGAAAAGACAGCCCCTTCAATAAGTGGTGTTGGGAAAACTGGACAGCTACATGTAAAAGAATGAAATTAGAACACTCCCTAGCACCATACACAATAATAAACTCAAAATGGATTAGAGTCCTAAATGTAAGACCGGACACTATAAAACTCTTAGACGAAAACATAGGAAGAACACTCTGACATAAATCACAGCAAGACCTTTTTTGATCCACCTCCTAGAGTAACAGAAATAAAAACAAAAACAAACAAATGGGGCCTAATGAAACTTCAAAGCTTTTGCACAGCAAAGGAAACCATAAACAAGATGAAAAGACAACCCTCAGAATGGGAGAAAATACTTGCAAATGCATCACTGGACAAAGGATTAATCTCCAAAATATATAAACAGCTCATGCAGCTCAATATTACAAAAAACAAACAACCCAACTGAAAAATGGGCAGAAGACCTAAATAGACATTTCTCCAAAGAAGACATACAGATGGCCAAGAAGCACATGAAAAGCTGCTCAACATCACTAATTATTAAAAAAATGCAAATCAAAACTGCAATGAGGTATCACCTCACACCAGTTAGAAGGGGCATCATCAGAAAATCTACTAACAACAAATGCTGGAGAGGGTGTGGAGAAAAGGGAACCCTCTTGCACTGTTGGTGGGAATGTAAATTGATACAGTCACTATGGAGAACAGTATGGAGTTTCCTCAAAAAACTAAAAATAGAGTTACCATATGACCTAGCAATCCCACTACTGGGCATATACCCTGTGAAAACCATAATTCAAAAAGACACATGCACCCCAATGTTCAATGCAGCACTGTTTACAACAGCCAGGTCATGGAAGCAACCTAAATGCCCAATGACAGACGAATGGATAAAGAAGATGTGGTACATATATACAATGGAATGTTAATCAGCCATAAAAAGGAACGAAATTGGATCATTTGTAGAGACGTGGATGCATCTAGAGACTGTCATACAGAGTGAAGTAAGTCAGAAAGAGAAAAACAAATATCGTATATTAACATATATATGTGGAACCTAGAAAATGGTACATATGAACCGGTTTGCAGAGCAGAAATTGAGACACATAAGGAGAGAAAAAACGTATGGACACCAAGGGGGGAAAGCAGCAAGGGGTGGGTGTGTGTGTGTGATGAATTGGGCGATTGGGATTGACATGTATACACTGTTGTGTATAAAATAGATGACTAATAAGAAAAAAAATAAATTAATTAAAAGAAACAAACAAAAATAACGGATTTTTGAATGAACAGAAGGATTATATATGGACTGATATGTGTAATACATGTGAAATACAAAAAATGTTAACTGGAGAATCTAGGTGGTGGGTATACGGGTGTTCTCCATATAATTATTTAAACTTTTATTTATGTTTTAAAATTTTTATAAGATGTTGAGAAGAAGAGAGCATTTAGATGTTTCCTTCCTATAGACTTTGCATTAAAAAAATTAATTCCAAAACACCTGTGTTGCTGCTATTGTGATGTAATCTTTTCTTCTGTACGTCTTCTAACGAGATACAGCTTGCATAAACGTGAGTGCTACTGGTTTCTGTATTTTAACTTTTGTATCCAGCCACCTTATTAAATTTTTTTTGCTTATAATAGTTTTTCATCTGATTAATTATCTCCCCAAGTAAGATTATCTTTCTCATTTCTTTCCAATCTATATAAGCTTTATATTTTTTCTCTTGTCTAACTACATTGGCCAGTACCTCCCAGATAATGTTAAATTATGGAACTCACAGAAGACTTCTTTGCCTTGCTTTTTAGCTTTACTGTAATTCTTCTCATGCTTCCAATGCTGCCTTTTGAATATATGTCTGGTGTCTCCTGTGAATGATTTAGGAGACTCAAGTCTTACTGATGAGACATCTGAACACTTCAATGTGAATGCCCATTTCAAGTTGGCACCATTCAAGCCAGGTTCCAGAAATATGCCCACCCCACGCCTTAAAAAAAAGGGGGGGGAAAAATGACTGGACCATCAGGTACAGCTCTGCAAACCAACACGTACAGCATTTAGAGAATGGACTTTGGGGTCTGATAGACATGGGTTCAAATCTCAGCTCTGCCACTTCTGAGGTATGTGGTGTGAGGGCCACCTCCCCTGCCTGAAACCTCAAGTGTCTTTGGGGAATCGAAGGGGACACTGTGAGTTTAGCATCTAGCATACTGAGGCTGTTCTCATTCACCAGCATGGGGGAGGGTAGGGCCTGGTACTCTGCATTGCTAACACAAGAGAGTTTGTAAGCTGGTGGGATATCACATGTGCATAGCAAGTAGTCTGAAAAGACATCCATTAAGCTGGGAGCTGTAGTCACTTCTAAGGAACTGGATAGAAGGGATATATTCCAGTAGGCTGAATATTTGTAAAGGGCAAGTTTTATATCTGTACCTTGAAATACATACAGATGTTTAAAGAAAACCAACCAAGAAACAAAGTAAATAAAATGGGGTGGGGGCGGTATGTAAGATGTCAAGGTTGGCAGGAATCCTAGAATGTCTGAGTCTCCTTGACAAGGTCTCTTCCTCCAGTGATGTTCTCCCTCTGAAGGAAGCCCTTGCTGACCCTACATGGAGCAGACCCTGGAGTCAAGATCACCCCACACCTCCTCTACCCTACTCTCCCACCCTCTTCATATTCTTACTTCTTTTTTTGCTTGAGTTAGTCCTGATTTAGTTTAGATATGCACACTCCTTTGAAGCCACTTGTCTCAGTGAAGACATGCCCACTCCCAGACTCAATATGTGAATCTTAATTATCTAAGCTAGGGGCTCTTAATGTAGTCCACAGACCACCCCTACCAAGGGTCCGTGGATGGAATGCATGGGATTCACAATCTTGCATTGGGGAAAAAGAAAAAAAAAACTATGTCTTTCTTTTCATTAAACTCCAACTGAAATTTAACATTTTCTTCTATTACGAATATAAGCAACAAATCACAGTATCATTAGCAGTAACTTGTGACTTTTTCACCAATGGAAAACACAAATATTTTCGTATCACAAAACAGTTATTACAGGTATCTCAGAACACTGTTTACCTTCATCACTACTTAAAAATTATAGTTGTTATTAGATCTGCCGCTAGATTTTGTTATTTAGGGCACTAATAAAGAAGCAAGTTTATTCCTGTATCACTTAAAAAATATATTTTTTTATATACTTGGTTTCTTTTGTAATCTGGTCATTTTATTCTATGCAATTAAATAGAATATTCTGGGAAGGGGTCCCTAGGTTTCACCAGACTGCCAAAGCGGCCCATGGCACAGAAAAGGTGAATAAACCCTGGTCTAAGCCAATGCTGGCAATTCCATTATCCGAGTTGGAGACTACTTAGGAAGTGTCACGTGACCTAGTGTGTCACATTCACAGTGAGATGCAATGGGACTTCTGTTGGAGGGAGAGTGGAGTCCCTCTTGGGAAAGGTTTAAGAGGAGACACAAGGAAGTCAAACTTTCTTCCTCTGCTTCTTAGTGTCTGAGCATGTGAGCTGGGAATTTCTTCCACCATTGGGCAGCCATGTTAAGAGCAGCTGATCCACCTGAGATGCAGAAAACACTGATGGGAGAAGCCTGGGTTTTTGAGGATGTGGTTGATCTGGTGAATTAGCCAGATAGGAACCTCCCTACTTCTAGACTCCTGTTATCAATCAATAAATTCCTTAAGATTAAAAAAAAAAAAACATGTACCACAACATTCATTGCAGCACTATTCACAATAGAGGACATGGAAGCAACCTACGTGTCCACTGACAGATGAATGGATAAAAAAGATGTGGCACATATATACAATGGAATATTACTCAGCCATAAAAAGGAACAAAACTGAGTTGTTTGTATTGAGGTGGATGGACCTAGAATCTGTCATACAGTGTGAAGTCAAGTCAGAAAAAGAAAAACAAATACTGTATGCTAACACATACATATGGAATTTTAAAAAGTGGTACTGATGAACCTAGTGGCAGGGCAGGAATAAAGATACAGACATAGAGAACAGATTTGAGGGCACAGTGGGGGAAAGGGAAGCTGGGATAAAGTGAGAGAGTAGCAATGACATATATACACTACCAAATGTAAAATGGATGGCTAGTGGGAAGCTACTGCATAGCACAAGGAGATCAACTCGATGCTTTGTGACAACCTAGAGGGATGGGATAGGGAGGGTGGGAGGGAGGCTCAAGAGGGAGGGGATATGGGGATATATGTATACAAACAGGTGATTAACTTTGTTGTACAGCAGGAACTAACAAAACATTGTAAAGCATTTATACTCCAATAAAGATGTGAAAAAAAGAGAAAATACTCATATAAGTATTCTGAAAAACACCGTGCTTCTTCTTCATATGTATAGATTATTACTCTTGGGCTTGCCTCGTATTGAGATAGCTGGTACTCAATAACTGAAAGAGCTTCAGATGCTGGTGTGATTCTAAAGATGACTAATTTGTACTTGGTTTAATTCTCCCTGCAGTTTTGTAGGTTAGGTCACCACCTGAAAGTGCAAATTCTAAGATGCTGTACGACAATGATGATAATATTTTTTAGCAATAAAAATAACTAACATTTATTGAGCACATAGTATATGCCAGTGTGTTGTTACCTTATTAACTGTTATAGTGACATATTAACTCATTTAATTCTTTAAACTTGTTGAGGTAGGTACTAGTGGTATCACCCCTAATAATTCACATTTTAAGTCAAGCTGTATTCAGGACAAAGGCCTAATGAATCAAAGTAAAAGAATTAATTCTAGTCTAGGATCACCTATATGCTTAACATATTTTACAACATTTTTTGCCTTGCTAATCTTTTATTCCCATAAGGATTCAAATTCCTCTATAGAAAATTCCCATTTTTTTTCCTTCCTATCAAAGAAACAATAGACTATCTTAGTCAGGACTTCCAGGTCATACTGATATATTTTTACTTGTATTCCATTCTTATTATAAGAAGGTCTAACTTAAATTTTGTTAGGTAAGTCCATAGAGAGACCAAACAGATAAAAAAATCTAGAACTACAGTCACAAAAACTAAATATATTTTGCCCCTATTCAAAGGCAAGTCAAAAGACCAAATGAATATGTATATGTATGAAATACCCTCTCAATATACATTAAATCTCATTAAAATGTAGTATATGCTTTCTATATGATGTACTGGTTCTGTGGACTTGGCTCTCAAAACTCTCTTTAACGAAAAACACTCAAAAGATTTCCAAGAAATGCAATGTCTGAAGTCCTGGAACTGTACTGTACTAAAATGCCTAGAATTATCCTGCAGCTTGTAAAGGCTTTTCCAATGGAAATAAAAGAGATGCTAAAAAGACCCAGCTAGAACACAGCTATACGGACAGAAACACCTGCAAAGAAAGGAAAATGCTGATTTGAGTTTCATGAAGAAGATGAAATGGGTATTGGCAGACACTTAGTAGAAACTCTGGGGCTTCCCTGGTGGCGCAGTGGTTGAGAGTCCGCCTGCTGATGCAGGGGACGCGGGTTCGTGCCCCGGTCCAGGAAGATCCCACATGCCGCGGAGCGGCTGGGCCCGTGAGCCATGGCTGCTGAGCCTGCGTGTCCAGAGCCTATGCTCCGCAACGGGAGAGGCTACAACAGTGAGAGGCCCGCTTACCTCAAAAAAAAAAAAAAAAAGAAACTCTGCAATAGTGAATACAGTTTAGGGTATGGACCTATTGTGATGAGAGAAGATGAATCTTTTCATGATTGAGAGTATAGTACACACTGCCACTAAAAGAAGAAAGCAGGTGGACAATGAAATAAAGGGACATAATCATGACCCAAGTAAAAAATAATTGGATTTTTACATATTCCAATATTTTTAAAATTACTACTAACACTTTTAATTAAGATTGAGAAAGGTTCACTTGGGGTATTCTGGCGTTTTTAAACCCCTTATTCTTCTTCACAGAGGAAGGCTGGATTTCTTTCCCTTTATTTCTTAAGCTTCCTATACTGTATCTATCTGGCGCTGTTAATGGAGACGTAACACTGGAAGCAGACACATTCTGAAATGTATTCCAGATTACACTGTACAGTCAGGTTATTACAACCATTACAACAAATGTGAGTTATTCAGGGACAATCTGGACCAGCTGAGATTCTGAGAGCTCCAGAGGGACGTAGGGAAAACAAGAGGGGTGGGTACAGATGTGGAATCCACACCCCATTTTCAGTATATAATCTGAGTCTCAAAAGAAACAGAATAATATTGGCATTTAGCTAGAACTTAAAAAAAAATTTTAAGTTAAATCTATATGCTCTGTTGATTTTGTGAACCATTTTATCCTTCTCAAAAAATGACGAGATTAGAATATAGCAGGATGGCTAATGTGGGAGTTTTTTAGTTTCAGTGTCAGATGAGGGAATGTGGTGACCTCCTTATAACTTGTATGAATTAACAACTTTTTAGAGACATGTTTCCCTGGCCCATGAAGTAGTTGTTATGTGTTGTGTCAAAAGCAAGAAGCCCTGACATTAAGAAGTTAGGAAAACAGGATGAACAATAAGTGATACATAGTGGGCACCACTGTTTGAAGTAGTGCTGATTCAATTTGGCATACAAAGGACATGTCAGCATTACTATATATACTAAAACCAAAATGGCAAATGGAGCTCCAGTACTGTATATGTGGAATTATATCAGGAGCAAATAGTCAAAATGTACTCCTGCTTCAATGACTCTCTCTCTTTAGACCAATTCTGTATGCAGTCTTTCTTGGTGGAAAACTGCCATGGCTTTTTAGTCTCTTCAAATACAAAAATCTATAAGCCTTGATTTAATCTGTGTTGTACAATATCTAACATACAAAATTCAATACAAGATTTAACTTTAACAGGACACCATCTATATTCTTTAAAAGAGAAAAGAAAAACTGCTAAAATTTTATGGAAAGATACAGGCAACTTTATTAAACTCAAAGTCTTACTTACTACCTAAGTTTTGGGAAAGGACGTTTCCTTTTAAGCTGAAAGTTACCATAGGTTCATACCTTGAAGCAGGAGGCTCTATAAAGGAGCTGGACAACGTGCCCAATGCTAGTTTTAGAGGCTTGAGGAAACCGTGGCTCCAACCTTTGCACCACAAAGAGAACCAATACTTTTCTTGACAAAGCAGAACCATCTTCTAAGGCCAGGAGAACCAGCTTTAGAGCTTCCTCCTGCATTGCTAGGAAAAGTTGAGCAAAACCAAAATTTATCATGTACAGAGATAAAATAAATCCATTTCTTAGAAGGGAAACATTTAATAATTTCTACAGGTACCACTTAATTAATGGGCAACACAACAACAACAGATATTCAGTTATACTTTTGAACCATTTGGGGGCAATTTTTTATTACATTCCATATACTGTATTTAAGAAAGCAGATAAAAGATTAATACAGTTATTGAAAACCTCTATCAAAATGAATAAACTTTCAGCATTGAAAGTTTTAAGTATCCTGAAAAACTGACATGGAATTACCCAAGCCATGACTGTGGGATACCAAGTGGGATATTACTTGATAACAACAGAATATTGCAAAGAACTAGCCTTTGTACATCACTTATAGTTCCTACACTATCAATACTTTTAGAATTACTAGTATAGTAAATATCAAACTTTAATTATATACCTGGTCCAAGGAACTGGCAGCCTCTAGCTCTGACTGCTGCCCAAAGATTGGAAGAGAGTTGCTGAGGATTCTGGTGCTGGAGAATGAGCTCTGTAACTGTTCGTTCACCTAAAGATCGAGCTGCCCTCATGGCACGAATCCTGCCTTCTTCTTCTACTAGTTGGCAGTGAACCAGAGTCACCAGCTTCCTCTGCATTGGGCGACTCAGAACACTCTGAGTAGTGCTATTCAGACCCACTCCTTTAAAACAGAAAATAAAGTTATGTCTAGGTTTCCAATGTAATTTTAGAGTCCAGAAAAACTTCTTCTGATGGGCTGATTGACTTATGGCTATGTGGAATAGTTCTGGGTTCTATCAGAATATTTGAAATAAACAATACAAATTACACAACTGAAGCCTAGTTTGCATTTTAAAAGTATACAAAAGCTGTTATTCCATGCAAATGTAACATTCATGACACTAAATATATCATTATTCATTTTAATCATGGAGAAATAAAGAAAATAAGGCCAGTCAATATTAAAAATTAAAAACCCAAATCTTGACGAAGTGAGAGAGTGGCATGGACTTAATATATACTACCAAATGTAATAAGATAGCTAGCTAGTGGGAAGCAGCCGCATAGCACAGGGAGATCAGCGCAGTGCTTTGTCACCATCTAGAGGGGTGGGAGGGAGATGCAAGAGGGAGGAGATATGGGGATATATATATGTGTATAGCTGATTCACTCTGTTATAAAGCAGAAACTAACACAATTGTAAAGCAATTATACTCCAATAAAGATGTTAAAAAAACAAAAAACCCAAATCTTGAGGTCCTAACAGGTCTAGTATATTTCCTAGTGGTTAAACTCACCTTCCTAATGAAAACAAGCCATAATGGCAAGACAGTAATGGCAACTTCCAATTTCATTGTATCCCCAATGCATACCACACAAAACTGGATAGAAGGCTGACAATTTAGAGTTGTCAAATGATAGAGAGCCCTTCTGAAACCACTAGTGTGTTTATACTTACTTTTGCAACTCATTCAAAAAATGTTTCCAATAAATACCACATAAACTTTAAACTCACTACTTTATTTGATGTGGTTTGTAATATTATTTAGCACCAGTGGGTTTGGCTTACAATAAATAAATGAATTTCGTTAACATTCACTTATAGCTCACAATTTTTATGGTAACAAAAGCATCTTTAATGAACACATGCTCAGCACGGATAATTTCATCTGATTTACCTCTAGCACTGCTGAGTGGTTTCAGGTACAGTGCTAATTCTTCTACACACTTCTTGGCTTCCTCATAATGCTTTGTATCTTCAACCCCACTACACAAAGTAATGGGCTGCTGTTCAGGAACCTAGAGGTAAAAATATAAATTAAAAAAAAGGTGTGTTTGAGTGCTAATTAATTATAATCAAATGTTTTACTGAGTATGTTTTATGCACTCCTAACACTGGTAACATCAAAACTCCCATTAAATTTACTGAATTCTTTCAAAAGATCTTTTATATACATACACACAAAATTACTGCATTTTTTAATTTTTGTTTTGTTTCTGTAACAGCTTTATTGAGATATAACTTGCATATCGTATAACTGACCCATTTAAGGTATATAATTCAATGACTTTAAGTATATTCTCAGTTATATAACCATCATAATTTTAGAACATTTTCATGGCCCCCCCAGAAGAACCCCATAGTCACCCCTGCCATATTTCCTCCCAAACCCCCTCCAGCCATAGGAAAAAGCTAATCTATTTTCTGTCTCTATGGATTTGCCTATTTTGGACATTTCATATAAACAGAATCATATAATAACTTCCAAAGTAGCTGTACCATTTTGCATTCCCACCAGCAATAAATGAGAGTCTCTCTTGCTTCACATCCTCACCAGTATTTTGTGCTGTCAATGTTTTGAATTTTAGCTATTCTAATTTATGTGTAGTGGTAGCTCACTGTTGTTGTTTTCACAATTTTTAAAGATTATATTCTATTTATAATTACTATAAAACGTTGGCTATATTCCCCTTTTGTACAATATATCCTTGTAGCTTATTTATTTTATACATAGTAGTCTGTACCTCTGATTGTTGTTTTAATTTGCAATTCTTTAATAACAAACAATGCTGAGCAAGCTTTTATTTGCTCATTTGCCACCTGCGTATCTTCTTTGGTGAAGTGTCCAGATCTTTGCCCATTTAAAAATCATGTTCTTTTTATAATTGAGTTGTAAGAGTTCTTAGATACAAGTTTCTTACAGATGTATGATTTACAATTATTTTCTCCCATTCTGTGGGTTGTTCCCTCACTCTCTTGACAGAGTTTTTTTTTTTTTTCTTGCGGTACGCGGGACTCACTGCTGTGGCCTCTCCCCTTGCGGAGCACAGGCTCCGGACACGCAGGCTCAGCAGCCATGGCTCAAGGGTCCAGCCGCTCTGAGGCATGCGGGATCCTCCCTGACCAGGGCACGAACCCGTGTTCCCTGCATCGGCAGGCGGACTCTCAACCACTGCGCCACCAGGGAAGCCCTTACAGAGTCTTTTGAAGCACTACGTCTTTTGTTTTGCTTTGGCCGCACCACGTGGCTTGTGGGATCTTAGTCCCCTGACCAGAAATTGAACCCAGGCCCTCAGCAATGAAAGCACGGAGTCCTAACCAATGGACTGCCAGGGAATTCCCTGAAGCACTAAGTTTTAAATTTTGATTTAGTTTGATTTGTCTTTTGTTCCTTGTGCTTCTGGTGTCATAGCTAAAGTAATACTGCCTAGGGACTTCCCTGGTGGCGCAGTGGTTAAGACTCCATGCTCCCAATGCAGGGGTCCTGGGTTCAATCCCTGGCCAGGGAACTAGATCCTACATGCATGCCACAACTAAGGAGCCCACGTGCCACAACTAAGGAGCCTGTGTGCCGCAGCAAAGGAGCCAGTGAGCTGCACCTAAGGAGCACTCGAGCTGCAACTAAGACCTGGCACAACCAAATAAATAAATAAAATAACAAAAAAACCACTGCCTACTCCAAGGTCACAAAGATTTATGCAAATATTTTAAGAGTTCTGCAGTTTTAACTCTTACTTTTAGCCTCTGATCTATTTTGATTTAATTTTTGTATATGGTGTGAGGTAGTGGTCCAAATTCATTCTTTTGCATTTGGATATCCAGTTTGCTCAGCACCATTAGTTGGAAAGACTGTCTTTTCCCCATTGAATGGTTTCGGCAATCTTGTAAAAAGTCATTTGACCATATATATGGGTTTATTTCTGGACTCTCTATTCTATTCCATTGATCTAAATGCCAATCTTTATGCCAGCACCACTCTGTCTTGATCTCTAGAGTTTTGCAGTTTCAAGATCAAGAAGTGTGATCCCTTCAAATTTGGTCTTCTTTTAAGACTGTTTTGGCTATTTAGGGTCCCTGTGAGTCCATATAAATTTTAGGATAGGTTTTTCTATTTCTTAAAAAAACATCATTGGGATTTTGAAAAAGCTTGCATTGAATCTCTTGATTGCTTTGGGTAGTACTGTCATCTTAGTAATATTACGTCTGTGAACAGATGATGTCTTTCCATTTATTTATGTCTTCTTTAATATCCTTAAGCAATGTTTTATTTTCAATGTACAAGTCTTTCACCTCCTTCGCTAAATTTATTCCTAAGTATTCTATTCTTTTTGATGCTATTGTAAGTGAAATTATTTTCTTAATTTCCTCTTGGATTGTTCATTGTTAGTGTACAGAAATGAAACGGATTTTTGCATGTTAACTTTGTATTCTGCAACTTTGCTTAATTCATTTATTACTTCTAACAGTTTTTTAATGGAAATCTGTGGGGTTAAAATAATGGCTATTATAGATTAAAATATCCTATCCTCAAATTTCATAAACATTAGTTGTTACAGTTAAGACATAACAAGGTCTTACTCATTATGTAGAAAAAGAATTAGTTCATCCTTAGACAGCTTTATGAAAAAAAGTAGGTCTTGGTTATTTGTTATTAAAATATTATATTACTAAAATTGTTATCCCCAATAAGACTATTTTAAAAACATTTCCAGGACTTCCCCTGTGGTGCAGCAGTTAAGAATGCGGCTGCCAGTGCAGGGGACATGGGTTCGAGCCCTGGTCTGGGAAGATCCTACATGCCACGGAGCAACTAAGCCTGTGCGCCACAACTACTGAGCCTGTGTTCTAGAGCCCGTGAGCCACAACTAGTGAAGCCCATGCACCTAGAGCCCGTGCTCCACAACAAAGAGAAGCCACCGCAGTGAGAAGCCTGAACACTGCAACGAAGAGTAGCCCCCGTTCGCTGCAGCTAGAGAAAGCTCACACACAGCAACGAAGACCCAATGCAGCCAAAAATAAATAAATAATTAAAAAATAATAATCCAAAATGTCATAATGGAATTTTTAAAACAAAAAGAGAAATGATTGTGAAATGAAACATTAAGTACAGGAAGAGAAGAAAAACAATCAAATGCAATTTCCCTCTGACAAATATTAACATTTTGCAGTGCTGGCAACATCATCAAGATAGATTTGTAAATAAAGTAAGTTTTCCTTTTTTTTGGCTGCTCCATGTGGCATGCAGGATCCTAGTTCCCCAACCAGGGACTGAACCCATGCCCCCCACAGTAGAAGCATGGAGTCCCAACCACGGGACCACCAGGGAAGTCCCAGTAAGTTTTCCTTTTGAATAAGCTGTTCTAAAACTGCTCTCTTTATCTCCTACATACATAATATCAACCTTCCCTACTTTTTATCAACTTATAGGAAGACTGATCTAGCAAATATTAGTGATACTAATATTAATATAAACATTAATGTCCAAAGTTCCAGAATATTTATTTGGAAAATGATTTATGGTAAACATATGATACTTTAGACTCACACTATGCAAATTAACAGTGAGGGGTTGTTTAAGTGATCATACCTAACTCTGAAAAGCCTGCTTCCCTTGGCTTTGTGAAACCTTCTGAAGATACTATTGATCTCTACCTTGAGAATACTGACACAAAACTTTCAGAGTATTACCTTCAGAATTACTAGAATAACTTTTATATTTAGGTACCTAGGGGTATTTGCTCCTACTCTAGACAAATGGTTCCCAAAGGCTGTGTTCTATAGTTTTTGTCACTTTCTCGATCTTTCATTTCAGTTAGTGTCTACTAAGTAAAACAGTCTGAAGCAGCTTCACTTTTCCTATTAAGTAAAATGCAATTATTTTGTGAATAATATTTTCTTCAATATTAAGAAGTTCTTGTGACTTACCTCTTAGGTTTCTATAGTGATCTGATAACTAAGGCTGTTGAGAAAGTCTGACCACCAGACTGAATGAATGTTACTGTACAGTGACTGAGAAACACTGCACCACCATAACAAATCTCCTTAACGTACTGAAATAAAGGATCTGCACAGTACTGAACAAAATTTTATCTATTTAAATAGAAGGCAAGAGGAGCTTCAAGATGGCGTATGAGTAAGACGTGGGGATCACCTTCCTCCCCACAAATACATCAGCAATACATATACATGTGGAACAACCCTTACAGAACACCTACTGAAAGCTGGCAGAAGACCTCAGACCTCTCAAAAGGCAATAAACTCCCCATGTACCTGGGCGGGACAGAAGAAAAAAGAAAAAACAGAGACAAAAGAATAGGGATGGAACCTGCACCAGTGGGAGGGAGCTGTGAAGGAGGAAAGGTTTCCACACACTAGGAAGCCCCTTCACGGGCAGAGACTGCAGGAGGCAGAGGGAGGAGCTTTGGAGCCACAGAGGAGAGCGCAGCAACAGGGGTGCAGAGGGCAATGTGGAGAGATCCCCGCACAGAGAATTGGTGCCAACCAGCACTCACCAGCCCAAGAGGCTTGTCTGCTCACCCGCTGGAATGGGCGGGGGCTGGGAGTTGAGGCTCCGGCTTTGAAGGGCAGATCCCAGGGAGAGGACTGGGGTTGGCTGCATGAACACAGCCTGAAGGGGGTTAGGGCACCACAGCTAGCCAGGAGTATGTCTGGGAAAAGGTCTGGAGCTCCTGAAGAGGCAAGAGACATTTTCTTGCCTCTGTTTCCTGGTGCACAAGGAGAGGAGATTAAGAGCGCTGCCTAAACAAGCTCCAGAGATGGGCGTGAGCCACGGCTATCAGCATGGACCCCAGAGACAGGTGTGAGATGCTACGGCTGCTGCTGCAGCCACCAAGAAGCTTGTGTGCAAGCACAGGTCACTATCTACACCTCCCCTTCCTGGAGCCTGTGCAGCCAGCCACTGCAAGGGCCCTGTGATCCAGGGACAACTTGCCCAGGAGAACACATGGTGCGCCTCAGGCTAGTGCAACATCACACCAGCCTCCGTCACCACAGGCTCACCCAGGATTCCATAACCCGCCCCCCCCCAGTGAGCCAGAGCCCCCTAATCAGCTACTTTAACCCTGTCCTGTCTGGGCAGGGATCAGATGCCCTCAGGCGATCTACACACAGAGGCGGGGCCACATCCAAAGCTGAATCCCAGGAGCTGTGAGAACAAAGAAGAGAAGTGAAGTCTCTCCCAGCATCCTTAGGAGCAGCGGATTAAATCTCCACATAAATCTCCACAATCAACTTGATGTACCCTGCATCTGTGGAATACCTGAACGAATAACGAATCATACCAACTTGAGGTGGTGGACTTTGGGAGCAACTATATATATATTTTTTTCCCTTTTTCTCTTTTTGTGACTGTGTATGTATATGCTTCTGTGTGTGATTTTTGTCTGTATAGCTTTGTTTTTACCATTTGTCCTAGGGTTCCGTCTCTACTTTTTTTTTTAAGTATAGTTTTTAGTGCTTGTTATCATTGGTGGATTTGTTTTTGGTTTGGTTGCTCTTTTTTATTACTTTAAAAAAATGTTTTATTTTTAATAATTATTTTCTATTTTAATAACTTTATTTTCCTACCTCCATCCCTCCCTCCCTTTCTTTCTCCCTTTTATTCTGAGCCGTGTGGATGACAGGGTCTTGGTGCTCCAGCCAGGCGTCAGGCCTGTACCTCTGAGGTGGGAGAGCCAAGTTCAGGATATGGGTCCACCAGAGACCTCCCAGCTCCACATAATATCAAACGGCAAAAATCTCCCAGAGGTTTCCAACTCAACGCCAAGACCCAGCTCCACTCAATGACCAGCAAGCTATAGTGCTGAACACCCTATGCCAAACAACTAGCAAGACATGAACACAACCCCACCCATCAGTAAAGAGGCTGCCTAAAATCATAATAAGGTCAGAGACACCCCAAAACACACCACCAGACGCAGACGTGACCACCAGAAAGACAAGATCCTGCCTCATCCACCAGAACACAGGCACTAGTCCCTTCCACCAGGAGCCTACACAACTCAATGAACGAATCACAGCCACTGGGGGTACCAAAAACAACGAGAACTACGAACTTGGGGCCTGCGAAAAGGAGACCCCAAACACAGTAAGTGAAGCAAAAGGAGAAGAAAGAGAAACACACAGCAGATGAACGAACCAGGTAAAAACCGACCAGACCAAACAAATGAAGAGGAAACAGGCAGTCTACCTGAAAAAGAATTCAGAGTAATGATACTAAAGATGATCCAAAATCTTGGAAATAGAATAGAGAAAAAGCATAAACATTTAACAAGAACCTAGAAGAACTAAGGAGCAAACAAACAATGATGAACAACACAATAAATGATATTAAAAATTCTCTAGAAGGAATCAATAGAATAACTGAGGCAGAAGAACAGATAACTGACCTGGAAGAGAAAATAGTAGAAATAACTACTGCAGAGCAGAATAAAGGAAAAAGAATGAAAAGAATTGAGGACAGTCTCAGAGACCTCTGGGACAACATTAAAGGCACCAACATTCGAATTCTAGTGGTCCCAGAAAAAGGAGAGAAAAAGAAAATGACTGAGAAAATATTTGAAGAGATTACAGTTGAAAACTTCCCTAATATGGAAAAGGAAATAGTTAATCAAGTCCAGCAAGCACAAAGAGTCCCATACAGGATAAATCCAAGGAGAAACACGCCAAGACACATATTAATCAAACTACCAAAAATTAAATACAAAGAAAAAATATTAAAAGCAGGAATGGAAAAACAACAAATAACATACAATGGAATCCCGATAAAGTTAGCTAACATTTCAGCAGAAACTCGGCAAGCCAGAGGGAGTGGCAGGACATATTTAAAGTGATGAAAGGGAAAAACCTACAACCAGATTACTCTACCCGGCAAGGTCCTCGTTCCGATTCAACAGAGAAATTAAAACCTTTACAGAGAAGCAAAAGCTAACAGAGTTCAGCACCACCAAACCAGCTTTACAACAAACGCTAAAGGAACTTCTCTAGGCAGGAAACACAAGAGGAGGAAAAGACCCAAAAACAGAAACCCAAAACAATTAGGAAAATGGTAATAGGAACACACATATTGATAATTACCTTCAATGGAAATGGATTAAATGCTCCCAGCAAAAGACACAGACTGGCTGAATGGATACAAAAACAAGACCTGTATATATGCTGTCTACAAGAGACCCACTTCAGACCTAGGGACACATACAGACTGAAAGCGAGGGGATGGAAAAAAATATTCCATGCAAATGGAAATCAAAAGAAAGCTGGAGTAGCACTTCTCATATCAGACAAAATAGACTTTAAAACAAAGACTATTACAAGAGACAAAGAAGAACACTACATAATGATCAAGGGATCAATCTAAGAATAAGATAGAACAATTGTAAATATTTATGGACCCAACATAGGAGCACCTCAGTACATAAGGCAAATACTAACAGCCATAAATGGGGAAAAGGACAGTAACACAATCATAGTAGGGGACTTTACCACTCCTCTTTCACCAATGGACAGATCATCCAAAATGAAAATAAATAAGGAAACACAAGCTTTAAATGAGACATTAAACAAGATGGACTTAACTGATATTTATAGGACATTCCATCCAAAAAAACAGAATACACTTTCTTCTCAAGTGCTCATGGAACATTCTCCAGGATAGATCATATCTTGGGTCACAAACCAAGCCTTGGTAAATTTAACAAAACTGAAATCGTATCAAGTATCTTTTCTGACCACAACGCTATGAGACTAGATATCAATTACAGGAAAAGAAATCTGTAAAAACATACAAACACATGGAGGCTAAACAGTACCCTACCTAATAACCAAAAGATCACTGAAGAAATCAAAGAGAAAATAAAAAAATACCTAGAAACAGATGACAAAGAAAACACGATGACCCAAAACCTATGGGAGACAGCAAAAGCAGCTCTAAGAGGGAAGTTTTATAGCAATACAATCCTGCCTTAAGAAACAAGAAACATGTCAAATAAACAACCTAATCTTACACCTAAAGCAATGAGAGAAAGAAGAACAAAAAACCGCAAAGTTAGCAAAAGGAAAGAAATCATAAAGATCAGATCAGAAGTGAGTGAAAAAGGAATGAAAGAAACAAGAGCAAAGATCAGTAAAACTAAAAGCTGGTTCTCTGAGAAGATAAACAAGATTGATAAACCATTAGCCAGACTCATCAAGAAAAAAACGGAGAACACTCAAATCAACAGAATTAGAAATGAAAAAGGAGAAGTAACCACTGACACTAAAGAAATACAAAGGATCGGGCTTCCCTGGTGGTGCAGTGGTTGAGAGTCCGCCTGCCGATGCAGGGGACACGGGTTCGTGCCCCGGTCTGGGAAGATCCCACATGCCGCGGAGCGGCTGGGCCCGTGAGCCATGGCCGCTGAGCCTGTGCGTCCTGAGCCTGCGCTCCGCAAAGGGAGAGGCCACAACAGTGAGAGGCCCGTGTACCACAAAAAAAAAAAAAAAAAAAAAAAAAGAAATACAAAGGATCATGAGAGATTACTAGAAGCAACTATATGTCAACAAAATGGACAACCTGGAAGAAATGGACAAATTCTTAGAAATGCACAACCTGCCGAGACTGAACCAGGAAGAAATAGAAAATATAAACAGACCAATCACAAGCACTGAAATTGAAACTGTGATTAAAAATCTTCCAACAAACAAAAGCCCAGGACCAGATGGCGTCACAGGCAAATTCTATCAAACATTTAGAGAAGAGTTAACACCTATCCTTCCCAAACTCTTCCAAAATATAGCAGAGGGAGGAACACTCCCAAACTCATTCTAAAAGGCCACCATCACCCTGATACCAAAACAAGACAAAGATGTCACAAAGAAAGAAAACTACAGGCCAATATCACAGATGAACATAGATGCAAAAATGCTCAACAAAAGAGTAGCAAACAGATTCCAACAGCACATTAAAAGGATCGTACACCTTGATCAAGTGGGGTTTATCCCAGGAATGCAAGGATTCTTCAATATATGCAAATCAATCAACGTGATACACCATATTAACAAACTGAAGGAGAAAAAATATATGACCATCTCAATAGATGCAGAAAAAGCTTTTGACAAAATTCAACACGCATTTATGACAAAAACCCTGCAGAAAGTAGGCATAGAGGGAACTTTCCTCAACATAATAAAGGCCATATATGACAAACCCACAGCCAACATCGTCCTCAATGGTGAAAAACTGAAACCATTTCCACTAAGATCAGGAAAAAGACAAGGTTGCCCACTCTCACCACTCTTGTTCAACATAGTTTTGGAAGTTTTAGCCACAGAAATGAGAGAAGAAAAAGAAATAAAAGGAATCCAAATAGGAAAAGAAGAAGTAAAGCTGTCATTGTTTGCAGATGACATGATACTATACATAGAAAATCCTAAAGATGCTATCAGAAAACTACTAGAGCTAATCAATGAATTTGATAAAGTAGTAGGATACAAAATTAATGCACCAAAATCTCTTTCATTCCTATCACTAATGATGAAAAATCTGAAAGTGAAATTAAGGAAACACTCCCATTTACCACTGTAACAAAAAGAATAAAATATCTAGGAATAAACCTACCGAAGGAGACAAAAGACCTGTATGCAGAAAACTATAAGACACTGATGAAGGAAATTAAAGATGATACAAAGAGATGGAGAGATATTCCATGTTCCTGGATTGGAAGAATCAGCATTGCGAAAATGACTCTACTACCCAAAGCAATCTACAGATTCAATGCAATCCCTATCAAACTACCACTGGCATTTTTCACAGAACTAGAACAAAAAATTTCACAATTTGTATGGAAAAACAAAAGACCTCGAATAGTCAAAGCAATCTTGAGAACGAAAAATGGAGTTGGAGGAATCAGGCTCCCTGACTTCAGACAATACTACAAAGCTACAGTAATCAAGACAGTGTGGTAGTGGCATAAAAACAGAAATATAGATCAGTGGAACAGGATAGAAAGCCCAGAGATAAACCCACACACATATGTTCACCTTATTTTTGATAAAGGAGGCAAGAATATACAATTGAGAAAAGACTGCCTCTTCAATAAGTGGTGCTGGGAAAACTGGACAGCTACATGTGAAAGAATGAAATTAGAAAACTCCTTAACACCATATACAAAAATAAACTCAAAATGGATTAAAGACTTAAATGTAAGGCCAGACACAATCAAACTCTTAGAGGAAAAGAGAGGCAGAACGCTCTATGACATAAATCACAGCAAGATCCTTTATGACCCACCTCCTAGAGAAATGGAAATAAAAACAAAAATAAAAAATTGGGACCTAATGAAACTTAAAAGGTTTGCACAGCAAAGGAAACCATAAACAAGATGAAAAAACAACCCTCAGAATGGGAGAAAATAGTTGCAAATGAAGCAACTGACAAAGGATTAATCTCCAAAACTTACAAGCAGCTCATGAAGCTCAATATCAAAAAAACAACCAACCCAATCCAAAAATGGGCAGAAGACCTAAATAGACATTTCTCCAAAGAAGATATACAGATTTCCAACAAACACATGAAAGAATGCTCAACATCATTAATCATCAGAGAAATGCAAATCAAAACTACAATGAGATATCTCACACTGGTCAGAATGGCCATCATCAAAAAATCTACAAACAGTAAATGCTGGAGAGGGTGTGGAGAAAAGGGAACCCTCTTGCACTGTTGGTGGGAATGTAAATTGATACAGCCACTAATGGAGAACAGTATGGAAGTTCCTTAAACAACTACAAATAGAACTACCATACGACCTAGCAATTCCACTACTGGGCATATATCCTGAGAAAACCATAATTCAAAAAGATACATGTACCACAGTGTTCACTGCAGCGCTATTTACAATAGCCAGGACATGGAACCAACCTAAATGTCCTTCAACAGATGAATGGATAAAGAAGATGTGGCACATATATACAATGGAATATTACTCTGCCATAAAAAGAAATGAAACTGAGTTATTTGTAGTGAGGTGGATGGACCTAGAGTCTGTCATACAGAGTGAAGTAAGTCAGAGAGAGCAAAACAAATACCGTATGCTAACATATATATATGGAATCTAAGAAATTTTTTTAAAAAAAATTGTCATGAAGAACCTAGGGGCAGGACAGGAATAATGACACAGACCTATTAGAGAATGGACTTGAGGGGAAGGGAAAAGGGTAAGCTGGGACAAAGTGAGAGAATGGCATGGACATATATACACTACCAAATGTAAAACCAATAGCTAGTGGGAAGCAGCTGCAAAGCACAAGGAGATCAGCTCGGTGCTTTGTGACCACCTGGAGGGGGTCATAAAGATGCAAGAGGGAAGAGATATGTTGATATATGTATATGTATAGCTGATTCACTTTGTTATAAAGCAGAAACTAACACATCACTGTAAAGCAATTATACTCCAATAAAGATGTTAAAAAAATATATAGAATGCAATATTACCAGATCTTAACAAGTTTCCTTTGGGAGGAAAAAACACACATACAGAAATTTAAAAGGATAACAAGTTACTCAACTTACCTGAGCACCCACTAGCTGCAGCAATGCTGAGTTTACTGGGAGGAGTTCAATGTCTGTATTGATAGTGGTCTGGTCAAATGGGCAAGCCTTGCGGTGGAGTTTGTTCAGGCACATCTTGCAGACAGTATGGCCACAACCCAAACTGATGGGCTTTCGAATTGTTTCGTCGAAAGTCTGAGTGCAAATTGGGCAGGAGAGGAAATCCGTCCACTGTGGAGCTTGTACAGGCATTGTTTCTGGAGTTACAATTCACTCACACACACAAAATCTAAAGCAAAGATTCCACTGGAATCAAAATCTTTGAAAAAAGTTTATCTTTTTTTTTTAAATATCTTCTGTAAATACAGTCAGCACATAGTGTGAAATATTACCTGAAAAACAAAGAAAAAAAATGAGCATCTTCCTTTTCAATTAAACTGTACATTCTCACCCTACTACCTATAAGATTTTATACCACATTTATATCAACATGGTCCATCTCTGCGTTTTTACAAAGTGAGAGCCATAATAAAACATCTAGTCTTATCCCCTCATTTTAGAGACAGGGAGTAGACCCCAGAAAAAGGAAATAACTTGCTGAAGGTGACAAGTTAGTAATAAAGTTAGATCCAAGATGTAAGTCTCTCAAGTTATCTAAGTCTATGATTGTTTTATATTTTAAAATTAGCCTTTTTAAGATAGCTAATAATATTCTGATCTGAACATGTTAATATGTTCAGCTGTGAAAATTTATCAAGCTTTACACTTATAACGTATGCATTTCGGTATATGTTACACCCTAGTAAAGAGTCTTAAAAAATATGGCCTAAAATAAAATCTACCTTAACATACTTTATCATCAAATTCCGTGTGGGTAATGAGATAAAAAGAGACCGTGGGGTTCTTTTTAAGGTTTATTTTTAAGAGTTTTATTTACTGGTAAAGATCTTTTAAGTCTCTGTTATGGCTTATACTTGTTGCTACAGTATGTTGTGTTAGAACACAGTGAAAAGTATTTACTTTAAAAGATTTTTTAAATTCCAAAATTTAAGAATGATAGGTCAATACAGTTAACCAGAACACATATACAGTCAAATTTCACTGTCTACCGTCTCCTTTTAGTGGGGATAAAAACCAAATCACAAAACTTATCACCTGCAACTAACAGAAATTTTCTTTACATACAAAACCTAATCTGAAGTTTCTAGCACACATCTTAAACAATACCTGCAGTACTTACTCTAACTGTAGTTTCTAAAAATGAGAACTGGTGCACAGAACAATAAAGTAACATAGTGTTACAAGTTCTTAATGATTTGATTATGCTCAGCAGAGACTGCTTACAAAGATGGAAACAAAAATGTCATTTAAGCTGTAATTATTAGAAAAGTAAATTATCTACACATTTTACTCTTCGAGCATTACATTTAAGTCATGTTTTATTGAAGTAACTCAACCTTAAATGCAAGCCCATTATTGAGAGAACAATTTCTATTAGGTATGCTAAAAATTTTATCCATTCATTCAACAAATATTTACTAAGCACTACTACTACTGTGTGCCAGACTCTGAATTGTTAGGGAAAAAGTGAAACAGCATACTCATAGTATCTGCCTTCTGAGTAACCTCAGCTTCGTCTGGGTTTCTGCGAAGTGTGCTATCAGATAAATGGACAGTGGAAAAAAAATTTAAGAACCTAAACAGTTACCAAGTTAATTTCACGTTTAGGATCTAAAATTAAAGTTATCTGAGTATATGTCCAAATCGCTCTTGCGATAATAAGAAAGTGAATAAAGAAATTGCCCACATTTTATTTCTATGATGTTTTAATTATAAATAATTTAAATTAAATGCATCTTCAAACAGAATGAGTAGCTACAAATAAGTTTATATTAAATTATTACTTAAAAAAATCAGACTATCATCCAGAGTGCTAAAAAAGAAAATACAGTATCTAATCACTCAACTGCACAGTCAAATGCTACAATTACAATTGTACCTGGGGTTGCAGAATGCTCCAAAATAAAGGGAAAAAAAGTGTTTGAAAGACATAATATTCAGAATGAGGACTGGATATTAGTCAGAAATGTTTGCTGAAGTTGATTAAGTTGATAAAGTATCATCCATACGAACTTTTCTATAGATTAGCATGGCAGTTTAAAATAATGCCTACAAAGAATCTGATCTTAAGTTAATCTTTACTTAAGTTGAGTTAATGGTTCTTTCCTTTTTACCAGTATGGCCTTGTAGAGCACTTAACATTTGTTAATTAATCATAAAACAAAGTTAAAACACAGCACCTTATTTCCTTAAACACTACAGAAACCCCAAAGAGCACAAAATATGAACATTTTATTGCACAATCATTATAATTTTTACTATTTATACAGCTAACTGCTTTACACAGAACAAAATTATAAAAGGTAGGTAACTACTGTTATCCCATTTTACAGATACAGTCGACCCCTGAACAACATGGGTTTTAATAGCAGGGGTCCACTTATACATGGATTTTTTTTTTCAATAGTAAATACTACAGTATTACATGATCTGCAGTCGGCTGAATCCTTGAATGCGGAACCGCAGATGAGGAGGAACCGCATATACGGAGAACCGATTATAAATTATACACAGATTTTCAACTGAGCGGAGGGTCAGCACCCCTAATCCCCATGTTCAACTGTCAACTCCATGAGAAATGGAGGTTTTGTGAGGTTGAAAAAGCTAAAAACAAATAGAGATGCAATATTAACCCAGACAGTCTGGCTCAAAACCCGAACTCTTAACCATATAATTACCCACAGATTAAAGGTTAAAAAAGGAAGAATTACTTGCAGGTTCATTCAAAAACCAATGTCACAAAAATGATATTTAAAAAAATTTTTAATTTTTTGAAAGTTAAAAAGGAAAAGACCAATGTCACAAAGCTGCTAATAGCTATTTTTAAAAAAATATTTATTTATTTGGTTGTGTTGGATCTTAGTTGCAGCACACGGGATCTTCGTTGTGGCATGCAGGATCTTTCGTTGTGGCACATGGGCTACAGAGTGTGCAAGCTCAGTAGTTGTGGCACGTGGGTTCAGAAGATGTGGTATGTGGGCTTAACTGTCCTGCAGCATGTGGGATCTTAGTTCCCCGACCAGGGATTGAACCTGCATCTCCTGCATTGGAAGGTGGATTCTTAACCACTGGACCACCAAGGAAGTCCCCTAATAGCTATTTATTGACTTCACAGTAATTTCATTCTTCTGGCAGACAACAATGTTGACAAATCTAATGATTAGGTCATTGTTCTAACCTTACTTGTCTTCTAAACAAGATATGAAACATGACTATTCCCTCCTTCTTCAAAGTGTTAATGAACCACACTCCCCTCATCCTTGCCAACTCACTGGCTTATTGTTTTTGATCTCTTAAACTCCTAAATGCTGAAGTGAGTTATGAGGGTTCTATCTTGAGTTTCCTTTTCTCATCATTCTCCAGTTAGCAATCTTGAAATGGCTTCCTCTTACATTGAGAATAAAATCTGGATATTATATTCTGGTTTACAAAGCCCTAAATGATAAGACCAGTAATTATCTCTCCAACTTCAGTTTCTAACACTTGTCTCCATCACTCCACTATCCTTCAGCTACTCAAGTGAAGCTTGTTCCTATCTTAGGATATCAGTACTAGCTAGTCTCTCTGTCTAATCTTTGAATTTAAGTCCACTCTTTATCATTTAGATGTCACCAAAAATGTCAACTCTTCAGAACTCCCTGACCACTTAAAACGCTAAAATAATCTCTTAAATCACTCTCTAGTCCATCACTGTACTTAAATTCTCTACAAAATAGTTCTACCATCTATAAGTTACACTTTCTTACATTTTTATTTGTTTACTCAGTGTCTATCTTATATTAGAATGTAGACTTCATGAGAACAGACACCTAATCTGCCTTGTTCACTATGAAAGCTACAGCTTGTTTCTCACTACAATTTAGGCAGAGTAAAAATTTTGCATTTCATTTCAAAGAGTTCAGAGACCTGTGAAAACCTATCATAGATCTCTTGGGTATTTAAAGACTCCAGGTTAAGAAAGTCTAACCTACATTAGTGTTTCATGAATCTTAGAATTGCAGCAAGTATTTGGAGATTTACTACATATCCAGCACAGTAGAACACAGAAAACAGGCAGAAAATATGGTCAACAACAGTTTTACAGACTTAAAATACCTCACTGCTCTCCCACGTGATTTCAGATCAGTGCTGTTATAACAAATTTTCCAAATTATTCTGTCATAATAAGAACTATTTAAAAATAGAATCCTAAGAGAAATCATTGATAAAAGATACCTTAGAGAACATGTAGTTCTAGCCTAATTTTTCAAGATGAGGTAACTAACATGTATTTATATCTCTATCAGTAATAAGTGTTATTAAGCTTTTTCAAACACCTCTTTTCATTTAATCTTTAAAATCCAAAGAAGTTGGAATCATTTTCCTTCTTCTCACAGAGAAATGAAATAACATTCAGAGAATTTGTCCACCGTGATACAGGTAGTAAGTGGCGAAGTCAAAACACATCAACTTCAGGCCAGTACTTGACATTAAAATCTATGCACTTTCCACTATACCAACTTGACATGGAGGATACCAAAGACAAGTAAAAGAGTTTCACTCAAAGTCATACAGCTTAATAATGGCAAAGCCAGGATCAGACACCAAGTTTCCTGAATCCTACTTTTAGTACCCCCTGCTCCCCCACTGTACTACGTTGCACATAAAGCCATCACTGAATATCTGAAAGATTTTTAAAATATCCTTGCATATTAAAACTACAGTTAACAATATCTGGCACAGATTAAGGTACCCATCAACCTTGGAAATGCTACATAAAGCTGTTTATATACAACATGCTCATTCTTCTAAGAATAAGATCCATGACTTATATCAGATTCTTAAAGTTGTGTTTTGTTTGGAGAGGGAGGGAAAGGGAAGATAAGAATCACTGATCCAGGCATATTGAAATAAAATAACTGTTGAAAACTTAAGAATATAGAAAAAATAAAAGCAATAATTTATAAGAACATATATTTTCTCTGTATTTACAGCACAATCTTAGCAGACTCTTTTAAAAAAGTGTTAAGTAATATATGATCATGTGGGTCAAAAAGAATTTTCATAATTACAGTGAAATATCTCCCTCCCAGGGCTATCTCCCACCTCTCTAGTCCTCATTCCCACCCCACCTCCACAGATAAGCCATTATACTTTCCTTTTAGTTTCTTTATCCAAATTGGTTGATTTACAAATATATATTAAGTGGAAAAACAGTATTTTAATGCTACTATTTACAACTCTTCTCTTTCTTCATTAAACCAGCTTTTCTGAGAAATTATACCCAGAAACCTTTTTTCCATTCCCAGTAAAAATTAAACATTAACTACTTGAAAAAAAATTTTTATTGGTCTTTATTACATGCCCAGTATTGGAGATAAAAAATAGTGAGCAAATCATTCCAAGTCTGCATGGGGCTAACATTATTTCCTTCATTAGCTATACAAACAATAATGATACAACTAAATTACATGACTGCAAGTTATGGTAAATGACATGCAGGTAAGGGACAGGGAGATATAAGCACATATAACTGAGATAATCTAACCAAATGGGGGTGAGGTTGTGTGTAATGTGGTAACAAGGGCATTGCTTCCCTGCAGACGTGATATTTATGTTAAGACTTGAAGACGAAGGCTGAATAAAAGTTATGGAAAGAATAATACGTAATATGTGTATGTAGATTTTAGGTAAAGGAAAAGCATAACCACAGGTTCTGAGACTAGACAGAATATAATACAATTGGGGAGCTTGAAAAAACCAAAGCAACAGGGAAGCCAGAAACAAAATAAAACAAAAAATAAACAGAGAGCAAGAGAGAAAGATATGAGATGAGACTAAAGAATTAGAAGGAACCAAAAACTACAGGATCTTTTAACTCATAGTATGGTATTTGGTCATAATGTGAAGAGTAATGTGAAGGCACTGAAGAGGCAGGAGATGACCCACTTCATTGTTTCTAACACAGGGTATGCCTATACTATGAAAACATATGGAATAATTAAAAAGAGAATTAGTTAAGCATGTAGAAATGTTAAGTAAAAGCAAAATTTTCAGACCAATAAATATGATGTAATTTGTGTTGGGGAAAAATAATCCTACATATTAGTCTTGGTATTAATGAATATAAATGGATAGAAGAAAAAGGTCTGGAAAGATACCTAACAAACTTAATAGCAGTTACACAGTTGGGCAACTTACAAAATGTATATAATCATGAATTACTTATATAAATGCAAAAAATTTGAAAGAATGAAAGCAAGAGAAGAGCACATTTAGAACACAATTTAGGCTCTAAGATAAATTACTATAAGGCTATTCAAAACATTTTTCCTTATAAAATTGACCTTTTACAAATTTGGATAGCCAAATCATCAAAACTTATTTCTTTTCAAAATTCATTAAAGGGCTTCCCTGGTGGTGCAGTGGTTGAGAATCCACCTGCCAATGCAGGGGACACGGGTTCATGCCCCGGTCCGGGAAGATCCCACATGCCGCAGAGCGGCTGGGCCCGTGAGCCATGGCTGCTGAGCCTGTGTGTCCGGAGCCTGTGCTCTGCAATGGGAGAGGCCACAACAGTGAGAGGCCCACGTACCAAAAAAGAAAAAGAAAAAAAAAAATTCATTAAAAACCCTTTTAATAACTTTTCTAGAATTTATGTTTCGAAGAACTAGTATAATTTATTACTCTTATGTATCATTTCTATCTGTATTAACCTAGTAAAATGAAGTATATAGTTAGTTACTAACCTCTTAAATTTTCCAGTAAAATAGTTCTTAGAGATATATAACAAACTTGATAGAGTTAACATTCAGAATCAGCACCCATGTTGTCACTAAAAATATAAGCATTTGTTTGACCATAAAGATAGGTTTGAGAGACTAAGGGGAAAATAGTACTTTAAAAGTTTGATTTTGCCTAGGAAAGTTGATGGTTAAGAACAGTAAGTCGCTCTTTGATGACTCTATTTCAATCATCAAAATCATAAACCAAAAAATTTTTAAAGACTCAAAGCGTCATCAATTGTAGTTATTAGGTCTAAGCAGAATTTCCACTTCCTCATTCTTTAAACATCTTTCTCCAAAGTCATCTTTCCAAACATTCTCCAAGCTTCTCAAAGACAGTTGTTCAACCACAAAACATATCTAAACCACATAGGACATACAGCTTTGTGGATGTAATAAACATTCTTTCAGTCAAGAGTAAACATATGAGATAAAATTACTAAATACCAACATTCAGATTCTTTAAACTTCTTCAGAGCAAGGTTTTGTCAGAAAAAAAAATTCTATTAATTAATGCACATGTGCTCAAAGTCTGCAGATAAATAGTTATTTGTTAGGGGTCAGCCCAAATCTAGCTCATTAGGAATAATACTACTGGAACCTTCCTAATCAGAAACAGAGCACGAATGATGAATCTTCATGTCTTAAAAGATCCAAGAGTGACTGCTGCTCAGTGTTGAGAGCAATGGCTAACTTTCCCATCAGTTTACCGTAAGGCCTACTCTCCTATGTAAATGGCAACAATTAGTGACCTTACTGTTGATAATTCATAATAGATTAATTCAGAATACACACAAATTAAATACCAATCAGTCCAACCTTGAAGAAAGCCGAAATTAAAAAAATATAACTTCCCCAATAAATATAACTTCCACATTTTTACACCAGTAGGTGGGTGCATAGACAGCATTTAAAAGGTTGTTTTATTTGCCTTCTTCATGTCATTGATAGGAGCTACAATACAGAATCTGACATTTGACATTTTACTAAGTCATCCCAACTTCTAAGTTCTGATTAAAACTTAAAAGAAAAATCTCTATACTTTTATATTAATAAAATTAATCATCAATAATATCTTTAGACTTTTTTCAGAGCTTGTTTTTTACAAAGAAATAAGATCTTATCAGAGTAAGAAAATTATTTCGACGAACAGTAAACAATAAGACCAGTGACTCATTCCACCAGCTAAGTGACTAGTTTGCAGATATCAAACTCTAAGTCTTGTAGCTGCCTTGTAGTTACTCAATTCAAATCCATGCCTCTGCAAGATAACAAACAACTACATGTTGTGAGCCTTAAGGTTTAAGCGTGATTAAACCAATTCCCCAAGAGCAACTACAGACAAAATTATGATGACACGATGCGTAACAGAACTTGGGTTTCTGAAAGTAAACCATGTGTCAGGCCTTATGCTAGGTGTTTTCAGGTGCTTCTCTCATTTAAATGTCTACCACAAATCTAAACCATAATACAAATCACCACCAGTAACCAGTATTTGTTAAGCACCAACTAGGTGCCAGCACTTTCAGTGCTCTATACTGTATCTAATTAAGTAAATGTTCACCGCAATACTGTGATGTAATTATTATCTCCATTTTAAAGATAAAGAATCCAAAATACAGAGAATTACCCAAAGACATTAAGCTAGTAAGTGGCAGGACTATGATTCAAACTCAGTCCAGCCTAAATCACAAGCTGGTACTTTTAAATTCTGTAATTTGTGCCACTTACAGGTGAAAGTTAATAGTCATTAAGGCAAGGGAGCTTTTAGGGTTGATGTAAATGTTCTAAAATTGAATTGTGTTGATGGTTGCACAATTCTGCAAAATTTTCTAAAAGTCATTGAACTGTGCACTTAAAATAAGTAAATTTTACAGTATGTAAATTATACTTTAATAAAGCTGTTAAACAGTCATTAAAGACTTTTTATAAACTCTTAGTTTTCACATTTTTAATGTAATAATTTCAAAACATAAAGACACCTTTCAGATTGTTCTATGAGCACAGCAATAACCCTACTAAATAGCTAAATTACACTGCTTTGAAGATTTCATTTAAATGTTACAAACTGACATTTTAAAAATTGTTAAAAAGTTAATACCATCTCCTCTATTAAGGTTCATTTTATGTGTCTCTGATTTAGAGGAAGAAATATGAAAACTGAAATTCATCAAGTATCTACTCTGGCCTAGTCACTCCTCTGAGGCATTTTTATACCAATTTTATACCCGTTTTGAGCTTTAGCAGCATTAAATAACTTGCCCAAAGCTAATAAATCTTTGAGCTGAGACTAAAACTCAGTTCTTATGTGAATTTAAAGTGTAAGTTGCCCTGAATAAGATATTAAACAAACAAAACCTTATTGTCTGTAAGAAGAAAATCTTGGATCTCCTTTGACCCCATCCTACCCCATGAGATGAGTTTAACTATTATTTTTGGCCTTAACTTAATTTGCCATTTCTCTGGGACATTTCCATAGCAACCAACAAGCAGGGAAACATCAGAGAAGAGAAAAATTTTTACTATCTTGAAAAATAAAGCTAAAAGCAGAAAATAAAAACAAAAAGAATAAAAATAAATGAAGGCTTATTTATAACACTACTCAGTGTTATAATTCTCAGCAGAGTATTAATTTACAGATGAAACTGTGATTTTTGGAGGTTCAAGGTTTTTCCAGCAATAATACCCTGTGAAGACCCAATTTTGATTGTAAAAATACTTCTCCCCAAAATAAACGGATTGAATTGTAACCCTATATTGTACACATCATCCTAGATATAAATAACTTAATACACTAATGTCAGTACAAATATTGACAAATACTTAGGACAGAGAAAGGCTTCTGATTTAGAGGAGGAAATGCCTGGAAAATAGAACTTGATAAAGAAGGGTTGAGAAAGCTACAAAGGGCTAATTTAGGTGGCTTACCTTCCTAGTGTTCAGAGGGACAAAAAGAAACACGTCTACCTCCAACCTAATGCCAAATTTAGAGGAAGGAACAGTAAGGAAGGATAAAACCATTCACAGAGAAAATGCATGATCTGAAGTTGAAACACTGCAAGTGAAGGACAGTTTCTAACTTTGTGTACATAGTTTGAAGCTACAGGTTTCTCTTCTACATAGCAAAGTTCTACACTGTGTGTAAAACATACTCCACTGAATACGACAAGAGTTATTAAAGAGGTAGTAGAATGAAAAGGCCAGACTCAAAAGCATCATCTTCAAAGGAACTTTGAGGCAGTAGGCAGGGAAAGTGACCTGTTATAGCAAAACGTCAAAAGGTTATTTTTTCAGTTTTTGCATTCATATTCTGTTGAATATTACATACACTGTATGTAAATATGTCCTCACCATTTAGTGGCAGTCCAAACATCAAGGACATAATGAGAACTAATAACCAAAATCAGACATATTTTGGAATACGCTAAGCATTTTAGTTGATCTGTTATCATGTCAACTGCTGTCAAATTAAATGCAAGTGTTTGAAAATTGTTTTCTTTGTGAAAATTGATCTCTTCTTAATAATAACACTTGCTAAAAAACAATAACAAAACCAACACCAATAACAATGCATAGGAACCGTTTTGAGTCCTTTCTATATATTAATTCATTTTGCTCTAAAAATTAAATATCTTAAAAAAAAGAAAGAAAAATAAGAAAATAAGCTTAAAAAAAAGAAAGAAAGAAAACTGATGCCCATTTAATTAAGGCTCTTTTCTAAACCATAAAGATAACTCAGTCCCAATACAAAAGATACGTGAATAAAATTTGAAGGCTAGGCCAAATATTTTAACAAGACTTTAAATAGTTTCTCAGGTCACATTTTGAAATCCATCCTCCTGCTAGAATAACGACTCCTTTTTAAAGAGGAAGTTTGCTCCACCTATCCCCAGAAGGTATTTTGAAACACAATGACAAATCTGATTGGCAAGTCCTCAGTAATCTTGAATGTAGGGGAAAATGGTCACAATGAAAAGAAAATTTAACTTGTGTCTCATAAATTTACATTTCAGATTGTTAAATACTAATCTATAAAGCTCCTGAGAAATCCAGTGAAACTGAGGCATTTTAAGACAGAGGTCCCCAACCCCCAGGCCACAGACTGGTACTGGTCTGTGGCCTGTTAGGAACTGGGCCGCACAGCAGGAGGTGAGCAATGAGCAAGCAAGAGCGAAGCTTCATCTGTATTTACAGCCGCTCCCCATTGCTTGCATTACCGCCTGAGCTCCACCTCCTCTCAGATCAGCCGCAACATTAGATTCTCATAGGAGTGCAAACCCTACTGTGAACTGCACATGCGAGGGATCTAGGTTGCACGCTCCTTATGGGAATCTAATGCCTGATGATCTGAGGTGGAGTTGAGGTGGTGATGCTAGCGCTGGGGAGCGGCTGCAAATACAGATTATCATTAGCAGAGAGGTCTGACTGCACAGAGACCATAATAAATCAATTGCTTGCAGATTCACATCAAAACCCTCTCAGGAACTTCCCTGGTGGCACAGTGGTTAAGAATCTGCCTACCAATGCAGGGGACATGGGTTCGGCCCTGGTCCAGGAAGATCCCACATCCCGCGGAACAAGTAAACCAGTGCACCACAACTACTGAGCCTGCACTCTAGAGGCTGTGAGCCACAACTACTGAGCCCACACACCACAACTATTGAAGCCCAGGCACTCCAGGGCCTGTGCTCTGCAACGAGAAGCCCGCACACCACAATGAAGAATAGCCCCCGCTTGCCACAAGTAGAGAAAGCCCACATGCAACATCGAAGACTGAACGCAGCCAAAAAATAAAAATAAATAAATTTAAAAAAATAAAAAACCCTATCAGTAAGTGGCAAGTGAAAACAAGCTCGGGGCTCCCACTGATTCTGCATTATGGTGAGTTGTAAAATTATTTCATTATATATTACAATGTAATGATAATAGAAATAAAGTGCACAGTAAATGTAATGTGCTTGAAGCATCCCAAACCCATCCCCCCCACCACCAGGTTTGTGGAAAAATTGTCTTGCACAAAACTGGTCCCTGGTGCCAAAAAGGTTGGGGACTGCTGTTTTAAGGGACAGCACTAATATTCTGTTTCTTCAATGTATCCCAATTTACTAGTTCTTTCCTCACCAGCATGCTTAAATCTCTCTGCAGAGGAGCTAAAACAAAACCCCAAAACTAAAACCAAAACCAAACAAACAAAAAAACACACCAAATTTCTATCTCCACCCTGTCTTATTTAATAAAAAAAAAAAAAAAAGTCATTCAATCCCTGTCCCTGTTCCTGTCTTCTTCTAGTCTCTATTCTCTTCTCCCACACCTTTCAGTTTGCAAACTATCACTTTATTCCAACCATGATTTTGAAACTATTCTTAACAAGTATATCAACAACCTTCTTATGAAATACAACAGTCACATCTCAGTCCTTATCTCCTTTCTTTCTGTATAGCATTTAATAATGCTGACCAGTTACTCCTGCAAATGCTGTCCCTCTGGGGCTTCTATAATGGCACACTGTCCAGGTATTCCACTAATTAACAGGCCACTCCTTACGTGTCCCTGTTGAAGGCTTCTCCTTCTCTGCCCATCCTTGGAATATATGTGGCTCTTCAGAATTCCTTCCTCAATTCTCTTCTCTACAAAATTTCCCTCAGTGATTTCATCTATTTTCAGCTTTCGACTACCAACTAGATGCTGATGACTTCCAAAAGTTCAAGCCTCTTTTCTGAGTGCCAAGGTCACATAACCAGTTGGCTACTAGTCACCCATGTCCAACTGGGGTCTCAAATCATCTCAACCTTACCAAACCTTTTGTTCCTTATGTTAATGATTGAGTGACTTACCTGTTGACAGAAGCATAGGGAATCATCCTTCACTATTCACTTTTCCTCAAACCTGCTCCCCACCTCAGCTAATCAGTCATCATGTCTCATTCATTTTATTTCTTTAATGTTTCTTGAAATCTTCCCATCCATTCCTAAATCCTTATGTTAGGCTGCCAACATCTCTTACCTGGATTACTGTGACAATTTCTTATGTGATATCCATGTTAAAGGTATCCTCAACAGAGAAAGCCACTACTTGCTAGACTGTTAAGTTTCTTAAAATCAGAGAATGTCTTGGGTTTTCTTCTTCTCTTACTATTTTCTCTATGGTTTTAATACAGAAGAAGCCAGACAATATATTTTAGCAAACCTATCAAGCTGGAATATTTATGTTTTTGCCAATAGAAAGTCAACTGGGCTAACAGAAAGCTGCTAGGAAAGGAACCTAGGACCTTTCCAAAAGTAACATGCACAGATAAACAAGAACACAAGAATAACACCATAAACCAACTAGACTTAAAAGACATCCACAGAATGCTCAGTACAACAACAGCAGAATTCTTTTCAAGTGCTTACAGAACGTTCTCCAAGATAGACCATATGCTAGACCATAAAACAAGTCTCAATAAATTTAAAAGGATTGAAATCATAAACATTATAGTCTCTGCATACAATGGAACGAAATTACAAACAGAAAATAGCTTTAACTAACAAATACAGGGAAATTAAACAACATACTGCTAAATAACCAGTAAGTCAAAGAAGAAATCAAAAGCGAAATTAGAAAATATTTTGAAATGAATGAAAATGAAGACACTCCATACCAAAACTCATGGGATGCAACTAAAGCAAGGCTTAGATGGATATTTATAGCTTTAACTGTCTATATTAAAAAAGAAGAAAGTCTCAAATCAATAATCTTACTTTCCAGGGCTTTCCCCAGTGGCGTGGTGGTTAAGAATCCGCCTGCCAATGCAGGGGACACGGGTTCAATCCCTGGTCCGGGAAGATCTCACATGCTGTGGAGCAACTAAGCCCGTGCACCACAACTACTGAAGCCTCCTGTGGGCCTAGAGCCCATGCTCCGCAACAAGAGAAGCCACCCCAGTGAGAAGCCCGTGCAAGGCAACTAGAGAAAGCCCGTGCACAGCAACGAAGACCCAACGCAGCCAAAAATTTAAAAATTAATTAATTAAAATAATAATAATAATCTTACTTTCCACCTTAATTAAGATACTGGGGAAAAAAGATATCTAACATCAGCAACATGATGACAAATTCTCTATGGCCAAAATATAAACTCCGAATTTAATATTATTAGCAAGTGATGTCAATTTTAGATGATTTCTTCCCTAAACACTACAAAACAGAAACTTATAAACAAAAGATATTAAAAGCTTAAAAACCCAAGTATTCTTATATCCCAGTTGAATATTAGTTTAGAGGTGTAAATGCAATTTTTAAAAATCTAGACAGTTCCTTTTTACAATGAACACACACATTTCCACTTTGGAAGAGGGAGGTGGGGAGATAACTCAAGGCTTATGTACTCAAATATAAAACCTAGGTTTTTGTTAGATATTTTAAGCAGACAACTTCTAAAATAAGCAAATGAGTCTTAATATATCAAAGCTGGCAAAAAGGAAAAAACGCTCAATTTTCGTTATCTTTCAGAGGGCCTCTGGGACACCACTTATCAGTAGCAAGCTATGCTGGCATTCCTATCTTTGAAGGAGATCATCACAGGTTCAGGTAATAAGTGAGCAATACAAGCAAATGGAGATTTAAAGGAATGGCAAGTTCTAAAATAATAAGAATAGAATTTACTATGGGACAAAACATTCTAAAAAAGTGCATTATCTTTTTTTTTTTGCATTAACTTTTAATACTCATAATAACCTTGCAAAATATTATCACACTGTTGAGAAAATGAGGGCCCAGAAAAGTTAAGCAATGTTCTTAAGGTCTCACAGCCAGTAAGGGGTAGAGTTGAGATTCCAACCCAGGTTTGTCTAACTTTACTATTATAAGACTTTCTCTTTAGGTTTCTTAATCATTTGTTGTGGTATTCTGCAAAGATGGCCACAATTCCTCCCATCCCTGTAGCTATGCCCCTTTGTAATTTGACTTTACTGCTCTTTCTATCAAGAGATAGAATCTTTTCCCCCACGCTTTGAATCTGGGTGGCCTTGACTTATTTTGAATACTGTAGTTGAATATAGCATGTTTGGAGAGCTCCATAGCATAGGCCTCAAGAAACCTTGCAACTTCCACTCTTGGAACATGGTGCCACTATGTGAGAAGGCTTGAGCTAGACCTGAGCTGAGACCAACGGAACAGAGAAAAATTGTCCCAGCTCAGACCCCTAGAACAATCAGACCCAATTTTAGCTGCCAGATGACTGTAGCTGCATGAGTGACCTCAGTGGAGACCAGCAGCAGAACCACCTGTGGATAACTTAGCCCCACGCACTAACTCAGAATTGTAAGCAAATAAAATCGTTGTTGTTTTAAGCCATTAAGTTTTGGGGTGGTTTGTTACTCAATAATAGATATCTGATTGTTTATATAATCAAGACACAATTTTACATTTATAAATTTCATCACAGCCTTTTGAGAAAAGAGTAATACTGACATTGGAATCTGAAAGGTTCCCTCAATTGAATTACAAACTTTTCATAGAATGAATCTATCCTCTTTTCTTAAGGCCTAAAAATTACTAATATATTTAAGTACCTTCACAAACACAACATGCGTAAATTTAGCTCCTTATTCTTGCAGCATAAATTATCAGCAACTACAGGGAAGAGCATTCAAATGTACCAAAACGGTAACATTTTCAAAGCACAGCATGGATAACAAATCCTTTAGACTTAAAAATACGTACCACTTAGGCTCAATTTAAATCCATCTGAAACTTCGTATTATATTCTAACCGAATATAAATTGTCATCTGTGTAACAGTCCTCCATGTCGATGTGCCAGAGCAGCACTATTAACTCTTAATGTTGAAAGTGATTCAAATACTCCCAAGTTGTTAGTCTTTACTGGTTAAAATATAAAGAAAGACTTGGGCTTCCCTGGTGGCGCAGTGGTTGAGAGTCCACCTGCCAAGGCGGGGGACACGGGTTTGTGCCCCGGTCCGGGAAGATCCCACATGATGCGGAGTGGCTGGGTCCGTGAGCCATGGCCGCTGAGCCTGCGCGTCCGGGGCCTGTGCTCAGCAACGGGAGAGGCCACAACAGTGAGAGGCCCGCGTATAAAAGACTTAACCTTCCTTACCAGCATCACCTTAGTCATCTTCAGCAAGTTGTAATTGTTTTCACCTACCTACAACTTCTTTATATACTCCTCAAATCTTTCCCCCTCTATCCCAAAACTGTGGGAGGGGGGAGTGGGATTTGAGTGCTAAGCACTTATAAATCATCTCATTTAATGCTCCAATAACCTTCTGAGATATCTCCTCTACTTTATCGATGAAGGAAGAAAAGAAAACTGAAAACAGTTACTTGGATAATTTAGTGATCTAGTCATAATTTGAACCTAAATTTGTCCAACTCCAAATCCTGTACTTTTCCCACTGTCTTCCAACTTTCAGCAGCTGCAATTTTTAAAAATAAATTTTATTAATTTTTGGCTGCATTGGGTCTTCATTGCTGCCCACGGGCTTTCACTAGTTGCGGTGAACGGAGGCTACTCTTCATTGCGGTGCGTGGGCTTCTCATTGCAGTGGCCTCTCTTGTTGCGGAGCACAGGCTCTAGGGGCACAGGCTTCGTAGTTGTGGCACGCGGGCTCAGCAGTTGTGGCTCGAGGGCTCTAGAGCACAGGCTCAGTTGTTGTGGCACATGGGCTTAGTTGCTCTGCGGCATGTGGGATCTTCCCAAGCCAGGGCTTGAGTCTGTGTCCCCTGCATTGGCAGGCGGATTCTTAACCACTGCACCACCAGGAAAGTCCCAGCACCTGTAATTTTTTATACTTCTTAATAATTATGTTATTAGTCAACCATAAATAAATATCTGTCTAAATTAAACTAAATGGTGCCTGTTTTAGGTTTAATCTGAGCATGACTAGTTTTAAATTAAGTAGATTTAGTACAGGAATACTGGAACTATTTAAGCCTACTAGGTATTTTTTTTTTTAATAAAACAGGTTACAGCAACTTCTATTATTTCTTTCGAAGAGAATCACAAAGAATACTTTATCAGAATATTTCACTGAGAAATAATCAGGGGACTAAAACAAAATTAATCTTAATCTTATAAATATTTTATGATACTTAATGTACTGAAATATAACATACACACATAAAAAGTATACAGATCAAGAGTGTTCAGCTCAATGAACATAGTAAGCAAAGTGAGCATACTTGTATACCCAAGATATAGAACATTACCAGAACCCCAGAAAGCCCCCTCACCATCCCTCCCAATCATTACCTATTTATTCTTCCTCAAAGGCCACTACTACCCTAACTTGTAATGCTATAGATTACTTTTACCTGTTTTAAAATTCTGTGTAATGAATCATCAGTACGTGTTTTGTATTTTGGCTTCTTTCACTCAACATATTTGTTAGATTGTTCTACATCTATATTACTAAGCTGTTACAAAACACTCAAGTTAAATCTATCACAGTTAGAAAGCTACCCTTCATGAACTCAATTTTGGAGTAGTGATGACATTTGGATTTGGAATGTAGCAGATTTCTGGTGATGAACTGGAAGAAAAAAAATAAGTATCAATAACAAAAACTGGGAAGAAAGAATTCCCTCTTTATTCAAGAAAACAAAGCAGCACATGTGTCACACTAATAGCCCCTACTGCTTTACTTTTACTTGTTTCTGTTTTTTTTTTCTGAGGGAGCTTGTGTCCTAGACTTCCTTGTGGCACTTGGTAGATACCATAGGGCTCTGACTAATTCTAGAACTGGACAGCAAAGAGAAAACAGGCAGATTATTCAGAATAGGTAAACTGCATATGCAACATACTTCTTTTGCAATGGTTGGGTGATATGTAGTATATACTATGACATAGGGAATTTTTGTGTTAAAGATATAATCTAACATATTTAATAATAGTAAAATAACAATAATGTTAGTATTATTAAACTGTCCCCATAATCTACTGGCCAAGGCTTAAAGACATTTTTTATCACTGTTTATTTTTATAGAATATGCCTGAAAGAATCCCAGCTATTTCCAATGATTTTCAATTGCACATACTTGAAAAATAATGCTTAAAAAGAGAAAAAAGGATAGATACATTTTCCATTTTAGAAGTATTTCTGGACTGTCATCCCAGACAATATTTCATTTTGAACTTAAAAAAATGAACAAATTGCTACATGGGAGACCAAACACTATAGTTAAAATGTATGTCATTTACACATATCAAGTGCTTTGAAACAGTTATATAAATTGTAAAAAGATATTTTGCTGTTCCCAAGTAGTAGCTACTGTTAGAGAACCTACGGATTTGTTGCTACTATGTCAGAATTAAACATAAAATACTTCCTTCAACATGTGTAACGAAGATCTTTTAGGGAATAAATTCGTCCTTAGGTTTGTGTAGTGTATTACAGGGAAGAGAGGATAAAAGGATGGGACAAGCCTAACTGCTGTGGGTTGCACAATAAACAAATAAATCTACTATCATTTCACTCTATTCTTTGGTAAAATAGGGAGCCCTGCTTTCTTATCTTAAATTACGAACAATTTGTCCCTCTCTTCTCCTAACCCTGAACCTTTTCCCCATTTCCCTACACATATTACTATGTGAATTCCCTTAGGGAAGGCCTTACTTGATCACCTTATTTAAAATTGATCCCTCAGGGCTTCCCTGGTGGCACAGTGGTTGAGAGCCCGCCTGCCAATGCAGGCGACGCGGGTTCGTGTCCTGGTCCGGGAATACCCCGCATGCCGCGGAGCAGCCAGGCCCGTGAGCCATAGCCGCTGAGTCTACACGTCCGGAGCCTGTGCTCTGCAATGGGAGAGGCCACAGCAATGAGAGGCCTGCGTACCGCAAAAAAATAAATAAATAAATAAAAAGATCCCTCAACCCTAATCACACTACCACCACAATCTGTGCTTCCCATCTCTTTCCTGATTAATTTTTCTCCACAATACTTCTCACCATCCAATATGCTATATTTTAGTTATTTTGTTACAGCATGGACCCACCACTACTAAAATGTAAGCTCCATGAAGACAGGGATTTTCTTTTGTTTCTATCTCTAATCTTTTTTGAGTATATTTTATATGCCAAGCACTATTCTAAATTTTGCATGCATTATCTCACTTAGTCCTCACAATGACCCTATTATTAGATATTACATATCATTATATCTTAATTTTAGAATTGAAGAAAGTGAGCACAAACCTTAGGTGATATGTGCAAGGTCACATGGTAATTAACTTGTCCCTTTTTTTTTAAACTTGTAATTCCTTCTGTAGCCTTCGTTTCTTTAGTCACATCACTATACAACTTGAAATTCAATGTACACACCTAGTAATCTGGTAATCATACTAGATTCCGTCCTCTTCTACCTCCATTAAAAAAATTTTTTTCTATTATCTCTTAAATCTGTATCTTCCTTTCCATCTCTACTTCCCTGATTGAAGTTTGTGTTCATTCATTCAAAAATTACTTACTGAACACCTATCATGTGCCAGACAGTGTCTTAGGATCTAAAGATGTAGCCCTGAATGAAACAAAGTCCCTGCTCTCATACAGCATACAGTCTCTCTCACCTGGATCACACAGTAACCTTTTATCTGATCTGTCTCTAGGTTTGTTTTTGCCTTCCTCCACACTCCTCACAGCTGCTGGTCATTCGCTTATGGTTTTCTTCTATGACAAAAAACTCAAAAAAAAAAAAGGACAATAAGGCTTCTCTGGTGGCGCAGTGGTTAAGAATCCACCTGCCGACGCAGGGGACATGAGTTTGAGCCCTGGTCCGGAAAGATCCCCCATGCCATGGAGCAACTAAACCCATGAGCCACAACTACTGAAGCCCACACGCCTAGAGCCCATGCTCCACAAGAGAAGCCACCACGATGAGAAGCCCGCACACCACAAGGAAGAGTAGCCCCTACCCGCTGCAACTAGAGAAAGCCTGAACGCAGCAACAAAGACCCAACACAGCCAAAAATAAAATTAAAATTTAAAAAAATTTTTTAAAAAGGACAATAGACTTGAAAGATCCTCTTTCGCAAGAGTATCAAAATGGCCAATAAGTGTATAATATGCTTATTTAAGAGTCATAAAATGTCATTACTCACAAGGGAAATTACGATGACAATGGGAATCTACTATATGCCTACCAGAATGGCTGAAAAAAATTTTATTGACAATACCAAGTATTAAAGATGATATGAGCATACAAAATTCTCATACAATGCTGACAGCAGTGTGAATCGGTACATTCACTTTGGAAAACTTGGGAGTAAACCAAAGTCTACTAATGACCCACAAATTCCACTGCTAGGTATTTATATGAGAGGAATGACTAAGTATGTCCACCAAAAATCATATGGAGTAATGTTCATAACAGCTTTATTCATAAAAAGCCAAAAATAAACTGTAAACAACCCAAATGTCCATCAACAAAATGGATAAACTGTGGTAAGTTCATACAATGGAATACTATACTGCAATAATAAAAATAAAACAAATGATCCACTGTTACATATAACATGGACACATTTCACAGATATTACAATGAACAAAACCAGATACAAAATAGCACCTACTGTAGGATTTAATTTATAGAGGAAGCAAAAAGAAGACATGATGCATGATTTCATTTAAGAAAAGGCAAAATAGACTATAGTGCTAGAAGTCAGAATTAACTCTTAGAGAAGCTGGGAGGCAGGAGAGAGTGTACTGTCTAGGAAAGAGTAGCAAGAATTCTTGGGTGTTAGAAACATTGCATATCTTGATCTGGGTGGTTGTTACACAAGTGTATACATGTAAAAAGTAATCAAGATCTACCACTATGATTTTTGCCCTTTAGTGCAGGTATTTTGTATCTCAAGTTAAAAAACAAACAATATTGGGCTTCCCTGATGGCGCAGTGTTTGAGAAGCCACCTGCCAATGCAGGGGACACAGGTTCGAGCCCTGGTCTGGGAAGATCCCACATGCCGCGGAGCAACTAGGCCCGTGAGCCACAAGTACTGAGCCTGAGCGCCTGGAGCCTGCGCTCCACAACAAGAGAGGCAGCGAAAGTGAGAGGCCCACGCACCGCGATGAAGAGTGGCCCCTGCTCGCCTCAACTAGAGAAAGCCCTCGCACAGAAACGAAGACCAAACACAGCCAAAAATAATAAATAAAAATTTAAAACAAACAAACAACATCAACAAAAACTCTTAGGGACTTCCCTGGTGGTGCAGCGGTTAAGAATCCGCCTGCCAATGCAGGGGACACAGGTTCAAGCCCTGGTCTGGGAAGATCCCACATGCCGTGGAGCAACTAAGCCCATGCACTACAACTACTGAGGCTGCACTCGAGCCTGCAAGCCACAACCACTGAGCTCACGTGCCACAACTACTGAAGCCCGCAGGCCTAGAGCCCATGCTCTGCAACAAGAGTAGCCACCGTAATGAGAAGCCTACGCACCGCAACAAAGAGTAGCCCATGCTCACCACAACTAGAGAAAGCCCGCGTGCAGCAATGAAGACCCAACACAGCCAAAAATAAACAAAATTTTAAAAAACCTCTAAGATGGTACCTTAGCAGAATCAATCCCAAGTGCTTGAACATGCCATACAAGATCCCTGGGATGTGGCCCTCACCTACTTCTCCAGCTTTATTTTTCACCACCATCTGCCTCATGTTTTATACTCTAGCAACAAAAGTATGAAGGTTTCTCTGTATACAACATATTCTTTTTCACTCTAGGTCTTGTTTGGCTCAAGTATTCCCCTAAATCTGGGATGTTAAACCCCTATTCATCCTTCAAGTCGCATTCAACTCAGGAAGCTCTTTCAAGAAACCTTTTTATAGTCCAGTGTATATTAGGTTGCCCCTCTGATGTTCCCAATACATTCTAAACTCTTTCTATAAGAGGAAGTCCATACTGTTGTACGCTGTCGTACGGCATATATTTGCTCAACAATTGTTAAATGACTGAAAAATATCACTACTTGATTGTGGCAAGTTTCATATTTCTAAAGATAGTGTTGGACAATTCACATAAAAGGTAAGAGAGCTGAATTTATCATCACAAGATGAGTTCAATTTTTTTAATGCTGGTACTTAATCTTTAGAAGATAGTATGCCTCCAAAATTAACCACATTCTTAAAACTACCTATAAGCTAGGTAAAGCTAAAAGTTAAGTGACAGATTAAAAAGATAAGGATAAAGAAACTAATCTGAAAAGGCTACATATTGCCTGAGTCCAACTATACAATATTACATATTCCACTTAAACATATAAAAAGGTGCTCCACATCATATGTTATCAGGGACATGCAAATTAAAACAATGTGATACCACTACACACTATTAGAATGACCAAAATTTGGAACATGGACAACACCAAATGTTGACCAAGATGTGGCGCCAACAGGAACTCTCATTCATTGCAGATAGGAATGCAAAATCGAGCAACCACTTTGAAAAACAGTTTGGAATTGTCTTACAAAACTAAACATACTCTTACCATACGATCCAGCAATCACTCTCCTTGATATTTATTCAAAGGAGCTGAAAACTTGTATCTACACAAAAACCTGCACATGGATATTTATAGCTGCTTTATCCATAATTGTAAAACTTGGAAGCAAGCAACCAAGATGTCCACCAGTGGTACAACTGTGGTACAACCAGACAATGGAATATTATTCAGTACTAAAAAAGAAATGAGCTATCAAGTCACGAAAAGACATGGAAGAAACTTAAATGCATATTGTATGATTCCAAATATAGGACACTTTGGAAAAGGCAAAACTATGGAGACAATAAAAAGATCAGTGGATGCTAGAAGCTGGGGTGAGGAAGGATGAATATGCAGAGCAAAGACGATTTTTAAACCAATGAAAATATTCTGTATGATACTATCATAATGGATACCTTATACATTTGTGCAAATCCACAGAATGTATAACACCGAGAGTGAATCCTAATATATGGACTTTAAGCATCAATGTAAGTTCATCAATTGTAATTAATGTACCACTCTGGCAGTGGATGTTGATAATAAGGGTGGCTATGCATGTGTGGAGGCAGCTGAGTATGCAGGAAATCTTTGTACCTTCTTCTCAATTTTACTGTGAACCTAAGACTGCTCTAAAACCAACCAACCAACCAAGTCTTTTAAAAACAAAAAAGAATACTAAAAAAAAAAAAAAAAAAAAAAAATCAACAAGTGAACCTGAAATCTCTCTCAAAAATGGAGATTCGGGCTTCCCTGGTGGCGCAGTGGTTGAGAGTCTGCCTGCCGATGCAGGGGACGCGGGTTCGTTTCCCGGTCCAGGAGGATCCCGCATGCCGTGGAGTGGCTGGGCCCGTGAGCCATGGCCGCTGAGCCTGCGCGTCCAGAGCCTGTGCCCAGCAACGGGAGAGGCCGCAACAGTGAGAGGCCCGCGTAACGCAAAAAAAAAGGAGATTCTATGGACAAGATTTTGCTCCCCGCCCATTCTTTCCCCTCTGCCCCTCACCATTTTGTCATGATACACTTAAGACGCTTAAAGTTTTAACACTCTGAGAACAATGAATTAAATAATGCATGTCAATCACTATGGGAATAGGTACCACAACTTCAATATTCAAAGATGCTTTCATGACATTATCTGTTCTAAGCTTTGTGATATTCTAAGTTACTCTTACATGCTTTTAAAGAGATTTAAATATTACGTTTTCTATTCTAAGGATTTTTTTATTTCAAAAAACCCTCTCTCTCCTGCCCTCATTTTTTCTAATGCAGTAGAAAGAGAATATATTGGAAGGAACTTTTGTGCCCTTATGAGAAGATTTTGTCAACGGCAAACCTACATAATACAAAGACATTTCTGAAAAAATTGACTCAGATAACTCATAACTCAACTTTTCTAAATATATGGAGAGTCTTATGTTTTAAAAAAGTTTTTAATAAATTTAAAGAGAGGTCAGATTTGAGCAAAGAGTGACAGTTTAATCAAAACAGTAATTAATGTAAAAGCTGACATATAAAACATGGGTTTTAAGAGCAGTAATTATAGGGAAAGCCATTTCAAAATGAAGTTTAAAATTCAGGCTTTTTTTTTTTGTTTTTTAAATACAGTACTTAAACATGGAAGACTACTACTCTTTAACAGAATGTCTCCACAAAAATGAACTTGTGAGCAAGCATAACCAGTATACAGAGAAGAACAAATCAAGACCTTACACCATATAGCTATTTTCAGCAAAAGTTGAGGTAAACCTTACCCCAAAAGAAAGGCAAAAGAGCTCTGGAAACTTTAACATGATAATTTAAAGAATGTTTAAGAAGGTACAAGGTCATGTGGTAACCAAATTGGATTTTACCAAGTATCTGAATAGAATACAAATGTAAATCAGTACCAATAAAGAATTTTGGATGGCAACAATGTTCAGTTAAATTCTATTCACCCTTACCAGGCATTTCATATTAGTACAGGTAATTAATTATTATTATGTAAAGTGGGTCACACACAGAAGAAAAACTATTTTTCCATAATAACTGAATTATAGAGAAATAAGATAAATTTCTTATTTAAGATAAGAAATAAGATAAACTTCTTCATTTCAAGTTCTAATTTTTTTCTTTTTTTTTTTTTTGTGGTACGTGGGCCTCTCACTGTTGTGGCCTCTCCCATTGCGGAGCACAGGCTCCGGACGCACAGGCTCAGCGGCCATGGCTCACGGGCCCAGCCGCTCGGCGGCATGTGGGATCTTCCCGGACCGGGGCACGAACCCGTGTCCCCTGCATCGGCAGGCGGATTCTCAACCACTGCGCCACCAGGGAAGCCCTCAAGTTCTAATTTTTTAAAGAATAAGTACATTAGTATTTATTAAATCTATAGTTATAGCCTCTATAGTTTTGATTTATAATATTTTAAATTACATAGTGCATAATCAAACAGTCCCCAATAATCTCTTCAAAACTGACCGCAACTTTAAAATTGTAGGGCTTCCCTGGTGGCACAGTGGTTTAGAGTCCGCCTGCCGATCCAGGGAACACGGGTTCGTGTCCCAGTCCGGGAAGATCTCACATGCCGCAGAGCGGGTAGGCCCATGAGCCATGGCTGCTGAGCCTGAGCGTCCGGAGCCTGCGCTCAGCAACGGGAGAGGCCACAACAGTGAGAGGCCCGCGTACCACAAAACAACAACAACTACAACAGACACACACAAAAAATTAATTGTAAAAGTAACCCCAACTAGTGGAGATCCTAAGAGAGAACTAGAAAAAGGAGTTCTAGATTCTAATCTCAACTCTGCCAGTTATTAGCTCTGAGACCTGTTTAGCTTTGATAAATATTCAAAAGGTTTAGAGAAAAAATAAGAAAGAAAAAGATGACTCCAGATTTTAGGGACAAGAAGAGTGGAGTAAAAGATGATGCTCTGATAAGAAACCGTATTATAATGGACAGCATCTGGAAAGGCTGATTCTTTGGGGGGAGTAAAGGATTTTAAATTATGTCAAGTTTAGGATTGCTGGCAGCACAAGCAAAAACAGTGAAAAGGTAGGCTTAGGATAAATTGAGGCCATGCAAGTGGTATGTTCTCTGTGAGAGTGAATATAAATGGAGAACCGGACTTTGGTTTATATCAGCATTCTTCAATAGAACTTCCTGAGATGATGGAAATGTGCTATATCTGCATTTTCCAATATGGTAGCCATTAGCCACATGTGGCTATTGAGCCCCTGAAATGTGGCTGGTGCAACTGAGGAACTAAATTTAAAATTTTAATTTTAATTAATTAAAACTTAAATTTATCCATACAATGGAGTACTATTTAGCAATGAAAAGAAATGAGCTATCAAGTCACAGAGAGACATGGAAGAACCTTAAATGTACGTTGCTAAGTGAAAGAAGACAATCTCACGCATAGAACTGTACAACACAAAGAGTGAAATGTAAACTATGGACTTTAGTTAATAGTTTGTCAATATTGGTTTATCAATTATAACAAATGTAAGATGTTAACAGAAATAACTGTGGGGGAAGGTATATATGGAAATTATACCTTCAGTGCAATTTTTCTATAAACCTAAAACTGCTCTAAAAAAGAGTCCATTAAAAATTTTAAATTTAAGTAGTCAGATGTAGCTAGTGGCTGATATTAAACAGCACAGGTCCATATTAATGAAAGACTGATGTGGAAAGAAAATAAGAATGGTATTTCATTTCTGACCACCAACTCCATAAATACACAAAGTTTAATTGTATCTTGAATACTAACATTTGACAGCAGGAAATTCTCAAATATTCTAGATGAATATCTTTCTAAAGTGATTTTTGTTAAAATTTAAGGAAGAAAACAACATTTATTGAATGGGTACTATACTATAGATATATGCTAACTCATTTAAATTGTAAAACAATCCTTTCAAAGAAGATATTAACATTTCTGTTTTTAGAGATGAAAAATCATAAAGCTTATGGGGTAAATGATGGGAACTTAGATACATCTGACTCCAAAGTGTATGTTCTAATATATACTGTATATAGTTTTATGATTCCCAAAATCAATCATCAGGAACAACAGGTTATATAGCAGAATACAATAATTAATTAATGATATGCTCAGTCTAAAAAAGTGTCCCTGTATTAAACTGTCCCATGCTAATGTGATTTTTACCTCATTACCCTTCTTGCTGTCCATATTACCTAGAGTACCTTTACTTCCACATCTAATTTACATGTTTTAATCTGCTGTGAAATCAGAAAACAGCAGATTAAACTCTGCTGTGAAAATATCAAACTTCTCAGAATTATATACAGAGCAAGAGAGGTTCTAAGCCAGTGCCTTAGTGTAGATGATTTAGTTCATTAACTTTGTGATAAAGGTCTTTTTGTCTACTTCTTATTCTAAACTGGGATCAGGTTAGATGATATAATGTTCTATAATAAAGCTAAGAATATAATGATCCTGTTTCATTCACATATGTTCCACTAAACCATATTTTCAAGCATAGATCTCTAAACCTCATTTAAAGATGTTATTTTATGATTAAGTTTATTAATTTAGTACACTAGCTTTCTAATAAATGTTACTATTAAAGATTAATCAGATGTATATAAACAGAAATATTAATATTTACAGAGTTGATATTTCCTGAAAAAAGTCACTATTAAAGAAAAGCAGGAATTTTACTGCATTGAGTTCTAAGTGTTTGTTTTAATTCTTTTCATCACTTTTTAAGTTGTTCTTATAACTAAATTTAATAGCTAAAATTTTCCTAAAAGGGGGGAAATTAGTATCAAAATTTAAATTCTTCTTTCCTACTTAGAGCTTCTGTATTTGTAAACCATTACAAATCTTTAATAGTAACACAGAATCTGTATTTCACTTCTCACCATAAATGTTAAGATTTAAATTTAATTAGGGGAAGTACCTAATTTTGGATTTAAGTCAAAGATGAAAGAAGTAAAGCCTGTTTATTTTCTCCCTCAATCAAACAAACAATTTTAAAAAGCTACAAACCAATTGCTTCTGTAACAGTGTCTATGTTTTTGGAGGGAGTCAGGTATAGAGCCAAGACAAAGATTTCAAAGATTTATTCAACAAGCAGAGTGTAAGGCAAATCATAATTCTAAACAGTCTCAAAGATTCGCTGAACAAAAGTAATAAAGTTAGGGGACTCTCCTGGTGGTCCAGTGGTTAAGAATCTGCCTTCCAATGCAGGGGATGCAGGTTTGATCTCTGGTCAGGGAACTAAGATCCCACGTGACAAGGGGCAACTAACGGCACACGCTGCAACTACAGAGCCCACGTGCTCTAGAGCCCATGCGCCACAACTAGAGAGCCCATGCACTCTGGAGCCCATGTGCCACGACTACTGAGCCTGTGTGCTCTGGAGCCCGCGTACCACAGCTAGAGAGAAACCCATGTGCCGTAGCTAGAGAGAAGCCCGTGTGCCACAACAAAAGATTCCTGCATGCCGCAACTAAGACCCGACGGAGCCAAAAATAAATAAAATTTTTTTAAAAAAGTAATATAGATTCATACAGATTAAAGAGTTTCAATATAACAATCATTTTCTAATATAACTTCATATAAGTCCTTGTCTATTAATATTCCAAGTTTCTTCTACATATTAAGAAAAAACAAAAGCCAAACAAGCTGTAGATAAAAGACTATTCATTGCTCACATTTGTATAGAACATTAAAACTTAGTTAATTCTCACAACTCAACGAGGAAATACTAATGAGTCTGAGAGCTTAAGAACAACTTCTTTGGAGTGATCAAGATGAAAAGTTCAAACTGCTGTGACTTCCAACTTTTCTTCCATAAAGAATCCCTGGCAGCATGCCTACTGTACTTAGAGAAGAATGTAAAGAATGAGGTGGTTTTTTATTCCTAACAATCATATCCCAAAGTTTTTTCCTGCAATTTAAATTATACATAGCACTCTTGCTCAATCTTGGCTCAAAATCATTTTATGTAATATTCATAAAGACAAAGTAGAATGGTGGTTGTCAGGGACTGGGGGAGAGGGGTATGGGGAGTAACTGCTCAATGGGCACAAGAGTTTCCTTTTGGGGTGATAAAATGTTTTGGAACTAGATAAAGGTAGCAGTTGCACAACATTGTGAATGTACTGCCACTGAACTGTTTACTTTAAAATGGTTAATTTTATGTTATGCGATTTAAACCTCCATTTAAAAAAATTTATGTTAAGATATATAGACCACTGTAGAACTCTTCTTCAAAAACATTGCTACCACATTCAAATGCTATTTAGATCTTGGAGATATTTAGAAAAAAACGCATTACAAACTAAATTATTACCTTATATGCACAGTAATGGGTGTGTACTGATATCAGTGCTAAAACGCTTGACAAATGTCAAACATACATTTATAAATAATCTCAAATAAATATAAATGAACCTTATAACATTTATTCCTCTAGGGCAGAACATAATTTGAGTCAGTTCAACTGTGCATGTCAGATGAACTCAAATTTTTTTACTAGAATTATTTCATCAAACCTCAATCAGGAAAATATTGTGAACTGATAAGAAATGTCTAACATTACATAAAGAGTAAATAAGAATATAAGAAGTAAACAGACACAAATCTGACCACTAACGGATATAAATAAATATGCTAAAGCTAACTGCCTTGGGAATGTAGTGCAACATCACTTCAGATTAAACTTCACACTTGAAAATGTATAGAATCAGGACTTCCCTGGTGGTGCAGTGGTTAAGACTCCATGCTCCCAATGCAGGGGGCCGGGGTTCGATCCCTGCTCACGGAACTAGATCCCACACGCATGTCGCAACTGAGAGTTCTCATGCCACAACTAAGACCTGGCGCAACCAAATAAAAATAAATAAATATTTTTAAAAAGAGAAAATGTATAGAATCAACATTAAGAAAATTTGGAGTAAGAAAAATTCCTTTTATAAATAGCTGACAAAATTAATATTATGCTATAACCTCCAAGGCTAGTCCAAATCCAGTCTAGACTCCAGGATTAAACAAAAAAGAAGGCAATCTTAAAGAAGAGCCTAACGAACAGGCTGATTTTGAAATCTGTGACTGTTCTGATGCAGGTCAATCTGAGAATTTAAATCCACTTGAATCCAATCCCAAAGAATACCTCAACTCCTGAGCACGGACATAGCCAAAGTTAAACCAGGTCAATATACCCTGCCAAGGAACATCCTGCTCTGAAATGTCCACCAAACAAGGATCACTTATCAGTTTATTCTTCACTTTACAGGGTGCCAACCATTGGCAAGATATATGTAAGAGTGGACTGATTAGACCCCACCAAACTCCATTTCAAGCTCTAATATCTGGAGATAAAAAATACTGCATATTTCTAAATGGTCTATGGCTTTAAAAAATTATAAATGAAGAATTCCAAATGTTAGCTGACCTGACTTTAACACTACCGAATGTTACTAAAGTCATTTTAAAACTTCCCTAAGGGACTTCCCGTGGCACAGTGGTTAAAACTCTGCTTGCCAATGTAGAGGACGTGGGTTAGAGCACTGGTCCAGGAAGATCCCACATGCCGCGGAGCAACTAAGCCCATGCACCACAACTACTGAGCCTGCGCTCTAGAGCTTGCGAGCCACAACTACTGAGCCCGCGTGCCACAACTACTGAGTCCGCATGCCACAACTACTGGAGCCCATGCTCCACAACAAGAGAAGCCATCGCAATGAGAAGCCCATGCACCGCAACAAAGAGTAGCCCCCGCTCGCCACAACTAGAGAAAGCCTGTGCGCAGCAATGAAGACCCAACGCAGCCAAAAATAAATAAATAAATTTATTTTAAAAATTAAAAATAAAATAAAATAAATAAAACTTTCATAAATATTTATTTCAAAGGTACAACTTAGTTAACTGCTTATATAACAAATTAAAGCCAAGAAACAATTACAGCAATACCACAAATCTGTCCTATGTAAACGGTATGAGTTTCTATATTTATGGCATTCAGATCTGCTAAAAGCAAATATAAGTGCTTCTTTTGTAATTCACACGAGTAAATACGTTCTCAAACTTATAAGTGAATAATTTGGCAGTGTACAAATAATGATAATAGAAAAGATATTAGAGCTAAAGGCAAGCACAGTATTACAAAACACAGTTCATGGTTTTAAAAAAAAAAGGAATCCGTCAACACAGGAGATGCTTCAAACTTCAACCTTGGGACATATGGCAGCAGTAGCAATAGTAAAGCATCTAATTTGTGTCACAAGACTTCGGTTTGAGTAAGCTTTTTAACCTATTAATTAAGAGGCCTTTTTACTAGTTATAGCTACTTAGCTTCTCCTAAGCCTCAGATTCTTCCTATATTACAGACTAATTAGGAGGAATAAATGAGAATATTTTTACTCATTTAACAAATGTGCTTTGAAAAATTGTTATTTTAAATTTTTTATGTACAAAAAACCCTTTCAAATTTCTCCAAACGAAACAAACATATATTAACTTTTAATATTACCGAGAAATTACAAATCTAATTTTTAAGCTGTGGTCCCAAAACTTCTTGGAAGGAAATTCTTAAATATTCCTTGAGAAAATCTGAACTGACATAATCGGAATAAACACTGATATTGAAGACATAACAATTGAGGGATCACATCTTAAAACAGCCTGACACAAATAAAAACAGAATTCAATATCAAGCATAAATTGGGACCCAGACTCAATGACTGCTGGGTCAGCATCTAATTTCAAACACTTAAAAATCTTTGTTTTTAGAAAAATGAGGCAAATTAGTCATTGACACAACATAAGATTTGTTTTCACAACAAAGCACGCTGACCACTTACAATTCACAAATTCATACCTGATTACAATTGTTCTAATAGGTTTAGAGTCACAGATAAATTTAAGTATCATTATGAGATAGTTTACTTGCATTCTCTACCAACTAACAAAATTCAGCAAAAAAAACTGATTGCCTGATTAAATCATGACTTTGAACACTTTAAAAAAAAGTCCCTTTTGAAATTTATTCCCAGAAAAATTCACATCAGCAGAAGCCATGTGAAAGTTGTTCTTTCCCCACTACCTAAAAAGTCAAAACATCCACATTATTTATACTAGGCTTAAAATGAAAGGCATTCATATTCATCCATTATACTTCAATCCTAAGCAACAATAAAACAGTCCAACCTCCACGTTTATTCAATTTCTAGTCTACTTACTGTCAACTCTTGTGGAAGAACCAAGGCCCAGGGCCTCTCATTAAACTTCATATAACCTTAAAATGCTCTGAATTACAACAGATACGGACAATTCTAATTAGAAATTCACCTTAAAAATGGGTGAAAGATATTAACTGGCATTTTCTCTGCCCAGCACAGGTCCTTTTAAGAACACAAACTAGATGGACCACGCAATTTAGTATTAAATAGTGGAAAGCAGTCTTTTGGAGACATCCAAACAATTTTAATATAAATTTTCCATACGTATAGAAACTGACACAGAAATAACTTGGATAATTTTCCCCTTCACTTGGAAAGGTACATGGTAGATGTCTTGAGAAATTAAGTTTAGGAGAAAGAGTAGTTAAATGTTGAAGTTTCAGAAATCACTATGCAGGGCAACTATAATGAGGAGCTGTCTCTTTTTCAGCCTAAACATTCAATACAGAACAGTTGTTCCTAGTTTCTGAAAATTATAAAAAAAAGACAAGAAGTTCTAGCCTGGAGACGAAGCCCTTCTGTCTTCTGAAAAAATGCTTCATTAGGTCCATTTTATGCTAGTTAACCTTGTTTCTTATGCGGCACATTAATAATTCACAACGGTTCCTTTTAAGAAAAAAGTTCTATTCAAACATTACAATTTGCCTTCGCGTTGCCAGCAAGCGGCTTTGTTTCCAGTTTCAGGGACTATTCTGGGATGTCAAGAGTTACATTATCTACTGTTCCAAAAGAGCCCTAGTTCCACTCTCACCGGGACGTGGGCAAAACTGATGTTTAGAGAGAACTGATGCCTAGAAATGTTTAAAGAGGAACATCCTTCAGCCCTCTCTCTCCATCCCTTGATAATCACATTTTACCAGGCAGAATTGTTGGTGTTGCTGCACTTAAATTTTTTTGAAAAACACCTGCAAACACAACCTCCCTAGCGCCACCAGGAAGAAAAAAAGACTATCCGGATCGATCTGCAGTAACTCCAGGGAAACAGACATCGTAAAACCCACTTGAGCCGAGGAACGGGAGTGCTTAAGGGGGAGGGGGAGAGAGCAGCCTTGAGGGGCAGGCGGCGCCTGTATACAGACGCCCTCACTTCCCCACCCCCACAGACTGGGGGTCCAAAAAGCATTTCCCGAGCGCACTCTGCTCCCGCCAAGGCCCTCGGACGAACAGAGGGGCTGGGCAGCCCTGTAGCCCGCTCCCTCTGCCCGAAGCCTCCCTCGCCCTCCCCTCGACCAGGGCGGCGTCTGCACCTCCCCACGGCCTACCCACCCCGGCAGGCCCTCCAGGCGGCACGCGGAGGCCCGAGGCCTAAAGGACGCCGGGCACTGACAAGCCCCTCAGCCGCCGGCGGGGCCTGAGGCCGGGCGGGCGGACGCTACGGCCGAGGAGCCAAGGGCGGCCGAGGACAGCCCCTGCCCCGCCGCGGCTGCCTATTGTTCCCGACGGAGGCCGGGCCGCAGCCGCCCGGCTCCCCACGCCGCTGCCGCTGCCGCTGCCGCCGCCGCCTGCCGCTCGCTCACCGCGCTGGTCCGAGCAGCAGCTCCTCTCAGCTCCGAGTCCCCGCGGCTGTCGCCACCGCCGCGGCAGCCACCGCCGCCGCCAATGCCACCGTCGACTCTGACTCTGTCCCAGGCCGCCGGACCACGGCCGCCGCTGCCACCGCCAGCGCCGCCTCCGGCCTCCCACCTGCTGCTGAGGCTGCTCCGGCAGCAGGGGCCATCTTGTTGGTGTGCCTCCTCTCCCTCCTCCTCCTCCTCCGCCCCGTCACTCGTTGTCCTCGTCCCCTTCCTCTTCCTCAGGCTCCGTCCCGCCCCAGAGACTGGGGCGGAGACCAGAGTGAGGCCCCTCCTTCCGGGGGCGGGGCAAGAAGACGGGCGGGGCGAGCGCGGGAGCAAAGCTCTGAGTCACCGGCCACCAATGCCCGGGAAGGAGGGTGGTGTCGCTTACCGCCTGGACCCGGAGCGCACCACCCCCTGAGCAGAAGAACTGGTCCACCAGCGCCGCGGCGCCCAGCGGGCAAGTGGCCAGATGGTGAATTGGAAAATTTCTGACGTTTCCGTCCAATCCCGCGCTTACCTCTCCCCCTTGGCTTTCTCTTAGCCTCGTCCCATTGCTCTTGTTTCTTTTTAACATCTCTCCTCCTCCACCCCAGAAGAATTTGTTCTTATCCCGTTTTATCCTGGTTCTTGATCACACCAGCTTTGCCCTAGTCATTTCCCTCACAGAGTCCCCCAAAGAGTTCAGCCTCCCAGCAGGGGTAAACAGCCCAAAGGCCTGGACACTCACTGCCCCAAAATGTCTCTCCAGGCCTATGTGACCATTTAAGAGCTGTCTGGGGCAGGACAGAAAAAGATTCGGCCCTTAGAAGAGCTATTGGATCTAAAGCTAACCTTATGATTATTGGAAGTTTCTTATCCATTATGGAAAAGCAGCCATTTTCATTTTGGGTAAAATGGGAGTCCCCATCAAGATAATTCGGTTTAGCCAAACCCTTGCTTTTAAGAAAGGAGAGAAATGGAATTCTTTTCATGCCATACAGTCCTAATTTCAAAATAAATCGTCTAGAATAGAGGAGAGAGATGGTCCTAAAGTAAGCACCCAGTGAATACTCTTGTGCATTATCACCCTCCCCCCGCTTTTTTTTTTGCTTCAGGTCTGGCCAAGTGAGCAGAGATTTTGCTTCCCTGTCCTCTCTTCATTGCCTACATCTGCAATACCAAGAGAAGCACTATATTTAGAGAAGCTTCTGCTTTTAAGGTGATAAATTCAATTACTGTAACAGCTAGTGTTCTTATATTATTTGTAAATACTATATCACACACCTTCCTAAACTCTAAGCAGGGAAGAGTTCTTTTTAGTTGCTAACATCACCCTGCTATTCAGATTTCAGCTTCTTTTAGAAGACCTATTGATGTCTTTCTGCTGATTGGAATTTACTCTCTTTGAAGTGGGCTAAATCTGTAACCATCACTTCAACCCACTAAATAGTAACCCCAGTCCTACAAAGAGCAAATTTCTAGCTACCATGGAGGGATTAGGTTAGTGTGTGCTAATCTAAAGGCTATCCCTCAGCCAGGCCTCAGTCCCCTGCTGGGAAAAAAACAGATTAATCTGTTCCTCCAATTTTTCCTCCTCCTCCCTTCTCACTCCTAGGGAACCTTCCACAACAGAAGGTTTTAGCGGCTGTTGCTAGGCAAACATGCCAACTTCCCTGTTTAGGTGAGTCAACTTGCAATAGAATCAACCTAGATAATATAATTTCTTTGAACTATTAATAGTTACACCTCAACAGGTAGACCCCCTTCAATGTTCCCTTAAAAATATATGATTTTTTAAGTTAAACTTGTTTTTATTTCATAAATATTTCAGTTAAAAATAAGTTTAAAATGGAGGGGCTTCCCAAAATTCATTTTAATTATATAATTAAACAAAAATTTGGCAGAAAAAGGAGAAGAGCAGCTCTGAAGAAAACACTTAAGTGTTTGCAATAAAAACTAATCTACAAAAAGTCATTTATATGCTTTGAACTCCCCAGTTAAGGTAGACATATAAGATACAGTGAATAATTTGTCCCTTGAGACTGAGTCTATTTAGAAGAAAGATAATATGGTTATTCAGTGGAAAAAAAATAAGATATTCTGGGTTTTATTCCCAAATTAACTCTGTAAGAATTTTAGGTGGTGAATTAAGCTCTTTTTTCCTGATTTTGCTGTTTAAAATGTTTGCTATGTTATTGTTAAATAACAGTGACTTTTTTTAGGGTGTTGAGAGTTAATATGAATAAGATTAAATAATTATGTTAAAATTTAAATTATATTTAGCTTCTAAACTCTTAAAATTGTATAATTTGTTTTCATCCACTGAAATTTGTATTAATACAGCAAAATAGTGCCTGAGAAGTACCTTAAGCTAAACTAACTGATTAAGAATGAATTACTAAAGGCAAATAGCTTAAATGTCTCATAATCATTTGTGCTGAGAAATCACTATTTTGTAGCTTTAACACAATTTAAACAATTTGGTTTTATTTTATATTTTATTATCTAGTTCTAGAAATTTAGACTGCCTCGGCATCCACCACTGATACACTATGAAAATTAAATGCATCATTTCATGTAAAGGATTTAGAACAGCACATGGCACGTAGTAAGTACTCAAATGTTTTTTAAAAATCCATTTTAGGTATGTCATTATAGTCTTTAGTTTCTTGATCAGTCAAATAAGGATGACAAGTAACCAAATACAGTTTTGCTCTTAACATGAACCCTAAAAAAAAAAATTAATGCTAATAAGGCCTTATGAATCTTTTAAATGTATTTTCTGATATACCTGTACTATAATGTTCTTCCTTTGATTATTTATTTATTTAGAATAGCCTATGCTTTTTCGTTTATGCTAAGTGATTTTTTAAGTTACCACATGCTTTAAAATTGCTCTGGAATGTGCAATTATCAACCTAAAGCATTGGTTGTCTTATGGGACTAGAAAAGACCTAAGATACTAACCCACTTACTGCAACAGCTGAAACAGAGACTAAGAAAAGTTAGATCATGTATCTACACAACTCTTTGTTATAGATAAACGCCATGTTATTGAGGAGGGGGTCAGAGAGTGGGAAGGAGTGGAATAGGAGGAAAAAATTCAAAAATGAGTGAGTCATGTGTCCCTGACTTGAAGAAATGTAACAATCTAGTATGAGGAATACAATGAGAAGTACATGTTAACAACTAGAGTATAAAATAGCTTGGTGATTGCATTAAAAAGTATAAAGTTCTATGAAAGTTAAAAGGAAAAACTAGTAGGAATCTTCATTCTAATGTCATAGAACCTACCTTCTAACAGATGTCAATACAATGTATTAGAGGCATACAAGTACAATCAGCTTTAAATACAGGGCTAATTGGAGGATATGAGAATAGAGTTTAGATTAACTCTATTAAAGTACAGCTAGGGCTTCCCTGGTGGTGCAGTGGTTGAGAGTCCGCCTGCGGATGCAGGGCACACGGGATCGAGCCCCAGTCCGGGAAGATCCCACATGCTGCGGAGCGGCTCGGCCCGTGAGCCATGGCCGCTGAGCCTGTGCGTCCGGAGCCTGTGCTCCGCAACGGGAGAGGCCACAACAGTGAGAGGCCTGCGTACCACAAAAAAAACAAACAAACAACAACAAAAAAATAAAGTACAGCTAGGACCTGAGACTTCTCCAGTGTAAATCATTTATGTATGGGGAGAGAATGACATCCTCAAACAGGAACACATGCACAAAATAGGGGGTACTGGAGCTGAGTCATTTGGATTTTCTGAATTGCTTTAGGTAAAGTAAGTGTGGGAGGCCAATTTAGTCCTCCCCTTCCCACCCTCCTCTTTTCCTATACATAGATTCTCCATAATCTACTTTCTCCTCCAGTCTACACTCCTCTTACCAGTGTTCACTAAGATAAATATGGTAGAGTAAGAAATAAAGATGTCCTGAGAAAATATGAGGAAGTCACTAGTTTCTGACCTACCCTTAATCTTTAGAGTCCAGTCCCAAAACAGGCCCAAGTCAGTAACTGCAAACTAAACCTAAGGGATTGCCTTAGATTCAGGGAAACAATCCAAAGTGATCATGGCAGATGTAGCCCAAGTTAGTTCTGGGATTTCTGGAACTAGGTCCCTGTAGACTTGATTCTAAAAGAGCTAAAGAAAATGATGTTTCGGAGTCCTGCCTGAAATTGCTTTTGAACTGGCCTACCTTCTATGAATTGAGAATATATGAATTTTAACCAATCTCCTGAGACGTATTCCAGGGTGATAGTAAACAGCACCCCTTTATGAAAGAGACATCAGACAACTTTCAGCAGAGAGGGGCATTCTAGGTATTACTTTAAATAGTGTCATAGGAGAAAGCAGCTCCACTTTTCACTTGGGCAAAACTCACTGGAATATTGTTGGTTTTCATTATTGTATTAGTTTGTTAGGGCTGTTGTAACAAATACCACAGACTGGATAGCTTAAACATTAGAAATTTTCTCAAAATTCTGGAGTCTAGAAGTCCAAAGTCAAAGTGTAGGCAGGCTTGGTTTCTTCCAAGGCCTCTTTTTTTGGCTCATCAATGGCCATCTTCTCCCTCTGTCTTCACATGGGCTTCACTGTGTCTGTGTACTAATCTCTTCTTATAGGGACACCAGGCATGTTGGATTAAGGCCTACCCATATGACCTCATTTTACCTTAATTATCTCCTTAAAGGCCCTATCTCCAAATCCAGTCACATTCCGAGGTACTGGGGGTTAGGACTATAACATATATCTTTGGTGGTGGGACCGGGTGGGAAGAATGGACACAATTCAGCCCATAACAATAATAAATGCTCATTTTTAGAGTATCATACTTATGAATAAAAGACACCCTTATGAGGGTACAATTTTAAATCTACTCAATGAAATATGAAGCTTTTCTTTTTCTGATTACTCCTTGCATCATAAAATATCAATGCTTTGGGGGGTATAAATTAGCAACAATAAATAGGATACTATAATTTTTTTTAAAAACTGATTATCAGAATTATCTGAGGGCTTCCCTGGTGGCGCAGTGGTTGAGAGTCCACCTGCCGATGCAGGGGACATGGGTTCGTGCCCCGGTCCGGGAAGATCCCACATGCCGCGGAGCAGCTGGGCCCGCGCGTCCGGAACCTGTGATCCGCAACAGGAGAGACCACAGCAGTGAGAGGCCCGCGTACCGCAAAAAAAAAAAAAGAATTATCTGAGTCACATCACAATGAGAATTAGCAGAAAACAAGTACCAGAACTTGAACAGACCCAAGATTAGTATGAAAGGATTAAACTTTGTTTATAGGGTTAATGATTTGAAGATCATTTAGAGCTCTGCCTAAATAAGCAATTATAGATACACTGAGGTCAAATACATATTGTAACTAAATGATATCATCTAGCAAAAATGGATGTTCAATATTTCTTAACATTATTAGATTTGTCATGTCATGAGTAACCAGTTAAGAAAAAGTTGAACATTAGTGTATAAATCATTCAGGAAACCGGAATTTTAAAGTTGTGCTTTAGGCAAGATGGAAAGGAAACTTCCTTTTGCTCTATGTCTTAATTTCTAGGATCTGGACGTGGGGAGTCTTTAGAGTTCTTTATGATGTTCCAAGAGGTTAGGGATTAAAAATGAGCTCTACAAATTGGAGGCAGGTCACGAACCAGAAAGATGTTCCTATGGTGTGCTCCTCATTGAAGATGAATACTTAGCTTCATGTTACTCCATGAGTTTATTTCCCTTTTGTTATCCTCTAGGTTTGAAAAACATCTTATTTGAATGTTCCAGTCTTTCCTCAGCTGTGCTACCTTCTATGAACAGGAGAGAGAGTTCTGTAGCCATACTTGGGCCAGTCATTCTTTTTTTTTTTAATTTTTTTATGTAGACCATTCTTAAAGTCCTTATTGAATTTGTTACAATATTGCTTCTATTTTATGTTTTGGCTTTTTGGACACCAGCCATGTGGGATCTTAGCTCCCCAATCAGGGATTGAACCCTCACCCCCTGCACTGGAAGGCAAAGTCTTAAACACTGGACCGCCAGGGAAGTCCGCAGCCAGTCATTCTTATGCAGGTCAGTGTAGCATCAGTAATGGGAAATACCTACAGCTCTCCCAGAGGAAGAGCACATCTCAGGGGATAAGAGTCAGAGTCTCTTTCCACCTGGATATTTTTCTTCTGTTGTCAATCTTGGATAGGTAGAAAGACCTAGTGCAAACTCTTGTTCCACTTACTGGCTGTGTTAGCTTGTACAAGTTAACCTTAGAATACTTCCATTTCCTTTACTATAAAATAAGGATTATAAAATGTATCTAAGATGGTTTTTATGGAGATAAATGAGAAAATACATGTAGAGCGTCTAGGGCAATGCCTGACATCTAGTAGACAATGAATGAAAATTATTAAAATTATACTAGGTACTGTGTATTTCATTAGGCTGATGATTCTCAATTTTGTGTGAACTTTTAAAAGCTGTATATCTTCAGCTCTGACCACAGACATTTTTGTTTTTTTAAAGAAATTTATTTATTTATTTATGGCTGCGTTGGGTCTTCGTTGCTGCGCACGGGCTTTCTCTAGTTACAGCGAGTGGGGCCTTTTCATCGCGGTGGCTTCTCTTGTTAAGGAGCATGGTCTCTAGGTGCGCAGACTTCAGTCCTTGCGCAGACTTCAGTCCTTGTGGCTCGCAGGCTCTAGAGCGCAGGCTCAGCAATTGTGGCACACAGGCTTAGTTGCTCCGCGGCATGTGGAATCTTCCTGAACCAGAGATCGGACCCGTGTCCCCTGCATTGGCAGGCGAATTCTTAACCACTGCGCCACCGAGGAAGTCCAACCATAGACCTTTTGATTTGGGGTTTTGGTGTGGAGCCAGGGATTTTTTCCTTTTTTGGGATTTTACAGAGGATCCCGTCCTGTTACATGAAGTGAGAACCACTGAAGTAGATCCATGGTCAGCAAGGTTTTTTGGTAAATGACCAGATAGTAAATATTTTAGGCTTTACAGTCTTTTCGGTCTCTGTCACAACTACAACTCTGTCATTATAGCACGAGATCAGATATAGACAGTTTGTAAAATAACAAGCATGACTGTGTTCCAATACAACTTTATTTACAGGAACAGAGATAAAGAAACGGTGGTGGGCTCGCTTTGGCCCCCAGACTGTTGTCAGACCTGTCTTACGCAAAGAGAGATTTGATTTGCTGTAGCCAGCAAAAGTCTTTTATTATTATAATGTCCAACAGCAGCTTAAAAAACCTTACATGTGGCCTTCCCTGGTGGCGCAGTGGTTGAGAGTCCGCCTGCCGGATTCAGGGGACATGGGTTCGTGCCCCGGTCCGGGAAGATCCCACGTGCCGCGCAGCGGCTGGGCCCGTGAGCCATGGCCGCTGAGCCTGCGCGTCCGGAGCCTGTGCTCCGCAACGGGAGAGGCCACAACAGTGAGAGGCCCGCGTACCGCAAAAAAAAAAAAAAAAAAATCAAAACTACATGTAATGACCAATGTTTGGTGTTACACGCAATTAATTAAACAGACAGAGCTCCTGCCTTTCCAAGGAATTAGTAATCTAAAACAACAACAGCACTGGCATAATATTTATAAGTAATCCCGTGTGAGTAATTGTCATGTATACAGATGACTCTACATGACTAAATGGGGAACTGAGTTCAGAGGTGGGCAGATTTTCCCAATGCTTTTGATTTACAAATATCAGATAAAATCATAGGAGCACAAGGGCTCATTCAGGAACCAGTGTGAAGAGGAGAGCAATGCCCCAGATTAGATCTTCCCTTTCAGCAAGGAGCTGTATAAGGGAGCATCTTTTTATTTTTTTTTCCACTGTTGTTGAGACTTTATTTCCATTTTTATTTGAGATATGTCACACCATTGAAATTATTCACAACTAAAAGTTTGCTAAATCTTTCAACATATCCTTCATTTTTAGGATAAATTTGTAGAAGTGGAATTGTTAGATAATAGTTATGCATATATTTGAAGATTTTATAATAGTGCCTAATTGTCCTCCAGAAATCTTGGAATAGTTTTAAGCATAACTCTAATTAATTAATTAATTATAAACAGCTTAATTGAGGTATCATTGGTATATTAAAAAACTGCACATATTTAATGTATACAATTTGATGAGGTTGCACATATGTGTACACCCATGAGGCTATCATCACAATCAAGGTAATAGACATACCACCACATATTTCCTTAGGCTCTTTTGTTTTTTTGATTTTTGTTTTTGTGTTAAGGACATTTCATATGAGATCTACCCTTTTAACGCATTTTTTTAAACATCTTTATTGGATTATAATTGCTTTACAATGGTCTGTTAGTTTCTGCTTTATATCAAAGTGAATCAGTTATACGTATACATATGTCCCCATATCTCTTCCCTCTTGTGTCTCCCTCCCTCCCACCCTCCCTATCCCACCCCTCTAGGTGGTCACAAACCACCGAGCTGATCAGGGAGCTTTTTTTTTTTTTTTTTTTGGCGTTACGCGGGCCTCTCACTGTTGGGGCCTCTCCCGTTACGGAGCACAGGCTCCGGACGCGCAGGCTCAGCGACCATGGCTCACGGGCCCAGCCACTCCGCGGCATGTGGGATCCTCCCGGACCGGGGCACGAACCCGTGTCACCTGCACCGGCAGGCAGACTCTCAACCACTGCGCCACCAGGGAAGCCCGGGAGCATCTTTTAAAGGACTCCTTTAAATGGGACCTCATGACTCTCCACATGACTGAATTTGCCTTCTCTCAATGTAATTTCATCGAAATACATTATTGTCAAATTTATCCTCTGAGGTTAGGGGCTATGATATAGCTGTAGTTTAATGACACCTGTGACCATTCCCTTTATTTGACCTGGAAAAAAGAAAAAACTTTCCCTTTCTTGATAGGAATAGTAGACTTAGAAAAAAAGTCAATGGATCAATTTGTATGCTGTGTGTACATGTATATATGGATATGTTTAAATCAAATTATTGGTGATTTAGTAACCTACTGCCTAAAATTGTAGAAATGACACAATAGTAGCTGTCAGATAGAGCAAGATTCTCTTATATCTCCTCATACCCCTGAAAGATAGACATATATAATGGATATTTATAATTTTGTGGCTGCTCATCATCTTACCCTCCCCTCCTTACACTGTTTGGGAATTTTCCATTTGGGAATTTCTGTGGGTGGCAGAATCTTTTCTCCCACTACAGGCCAGAAAGTCCAGATATTTGTCTTCTGCCCTCTGCCCACCACCTCCTCCCCCCTCTGCCCCACAGCAATCCTGGTGAGGGAAAATGATCTAAGCTTGGTAGACTGGATGCTCTTACTTGGAACTTTGAATCTGGACTGAGTTACACAGAAGTAAGTAGAATTCATCCCACTCATACCTGTGATACCCAGAATCTGATGGGACAATGGCAGCAATCCCTGGGGTTATGTCCAGCATCTACTGGTCATGGCAGCAGTACCCTTACCAGGCCATTTCAGGATTGCCTTTAGCTCTGGTTCTGGCCATCTAGCTTCCCTCAATTCCCTTCCTTACAATCAAAACTATGAGCCACTCAGTGTTCTTCCAGAAGATTCCCTTTCTGCTTAAGTTAGCCACTGAGATAGTTTAACATAAAGAGGAAGGGTACAGAAATCAAGGGTTTGCAGAAATAATCCATTTTCTCATTTCTCATATAGTTGACACCTTTACTCAGTTTAATGGAGTTCTCCATGTTTTTTCTTCCTTTGGACCCTGATTTCATGACTCTAGTCATTACAGTCTCAAAACTTAAGAGTATAGCTGTATCCATTTCACTTAAACTGAGGTGGAGGTATGTTAAATTACGTTTCCTTCTGTTACTCAGTTCATTGATTATACTCAAATAATAAGCACTCCTCTCAAGCTTTCAATTTGATTTTTTTTCTCATTCTGCCAAGAATGTTTAGTGTCTACATTAAAAACTAATATTTCACAGATTTCTGAAGGGGAAAGCCTCCATATAAATATCTCTTTTAGCTAAAAATTATGACAAATGCAAAGTGCTTTTTTTTTTTCTTGAATTCCTTTTGCTAACAGGCATCTTCTTAATCAAGCATTTCCTCTTTGGTAAAATTACATGGAAAAAGAATTATTTTTAAATCTTTTGCAAAAGTATTTCAGCTCCTATACTTGAAGTGTTCACTTGTGGTTCTCTTCTCCAGAGATTTGTAACCTCGTTTCTGCAACATCTAACTGAGCATCAAATGTCCTCAATTGATGATATAAAAGTCACAGAACAAAATTAATTTGCATCTACTTTATCACAAGCAATCACAACAAATATTTGATAACCTGTTTTATGCCAGTCACTATGCTATGGTGATACAGCAATGAACAAGACAGGCAGTCTCTTCCTTGAAAGCCTATAGCCTAGCAGGGAAGATAAAATACATATAAGTAATTAAATACCCACAAGTTGGAAGGCCAAAGGGCATATATAACAATGAGAATTGACCTAGCCTGAGATGAATAGAGAAGTCCTAGTGACAGGGAATTCCCTGTTGGTCCAGTGATTAGGACTCTGCCTTTCTACTGCAGCGGGCATGGGTTCATTTTCTGGTCAGGGAACTAAGATCCTTCATGCCGCTTAGTGGCCAAGGGGAAAAACAAAAGTGGCAGTTAAGTTGAAAGCTACAGGATGAGTAGAATTTAGCTAGGCAAGGAGAGGAACAAAAATGTTTCTGCCAGAGAAAACAGCATATGCAAGTGCACTGAGGCAGAAGAAGCCTGTGAGAAAGTTTGTAGAATTTTCTTGTTTGCCTACGAGAAAATATAGAAATTCAGAAGCAGTCTAGCAAAGAAGATGCTGCAGAGGTAGGCAGGTAGGCATTGGAGGCCAAAGTAGGAGTTTTTGAACTTTATTTTGATAGATTTGCTAGATAAAATACAGGATGTTGAATTAAATTAATATTTCAGATATATACCTGAAATTTATATTTCAGATAAACAATATTTTAGCATAAGTAAGTCCCAAATATTACACTGAACATACTTTACACTGAAAAAATTATCTGTTATTTATATGAAATTTAAATTTAACTGGACATCCTGCTTGCTAAACCTGGCAACTCTATTTTAATAGCAGTGTGAAGTCTGAAAGGCAAAGGAGGGAAATGATAAAATTTGCTTGTTGAAAAATTACTAATTATAGAGTGGAAGATGTATTAGAGGCAGAGCAAAAGTACATGAGAAGATCTTGATCAGTCCCTCCCTCTTTCTTAAACCTTCTCTTCCTTTGCCTTCTTATGTAATCACACCTGGTTTCTCTCCCATCTCTCTACTACTCCATAATCTCCTTTAATCGGTCCACCTATTTTTATTAGACATTTAAATGTTGGAGTTCTAAGACTGACCACAGAGTTTGCAAGGATATAGAGCAACTAGTGTTTTCATGTGTTGTTAGTAAGAGTGTGAAATGCTTTGGAAAAAGATTTGGCAGTTTCTTATAAAAACAAAACATCTATGATCTAGCCATCCCACTTGTGGGTGTATATTCAAAAGAATTGAAAGCAGGATCTCAAAGAGATATTTGCATACCCATGTTCATTGCAGTCTTTTTTTAAAAAATTTATTTATCATTGCAGTCTTATTCACATTAGACAAGGGGTGGAAGCAGTCCAATGTTCATCTACTGATGACTGGATAAAGGAAGTGTGGTATATACACAGATGGAATATTATTTAGCCTTAAGAAAGAAGGAGGGCTTCCCTGGTGGTGCAGTGGTTAAGAATCTGCCTGCCAATGCAGGGGACACGGGTTTGATCCCTGGTCTGGGAAGATCCCACATGCCACAGAGCAACTAAGCCCGTGCGCCACAACTACTGAGCCTGCGCTCTAGAGCCTGCGAGCCAGAACTTCTGAGCCTACATGCCACAGCTACTGAAGCCCACGCCTAGAACCCGTGCTCTGCAACAAGAGAAGCCACTGCAATGAGAAGCCCTCTCACCTCAATGAAGAGTAGCCCCCACTTGCCGCAATTAAGAAAACCCATGTGCAGCAACAAAAACCCAACGCCACCAAAAGTAAATTAAAAAAAAAAAAGAAAGAAGGAAATCCTGTCACATGCTGCAACATGGATGGACCTTGAGGATATTATGTGAAGTGAAATAAACCAGTCACAAAAAGACAAATACCATATGGTTCCATGGTATCTAGATTAGGTCAAGTTCATGGAAACATAGAGTGGAGCAGTGGTTGCTGGGGATGGAAGAGGGGAAATGTGGGAGTTGTTTAACTGGTATAGAGTTTCAGTTTTGCAAGATGAAAAAGTTCTAGAGATCTGTTACGCAACAATGTGAGAATAGTTAACACCACTGAACTGAACACTTAAAAATGGTTAGGGGGGTAAATTAATTTGTGTTTTTTCTCACACTTTAAAAAATTAATTTAAAAAATACTCTTATAGAAGGATCCAACAATCCCGTCCATGCAAGGGAGTTTCTTGACTCCTTGAGTAGTTTTGCAGACTGTAAATTGGATTTTCCTCATCATGTGACCTCAAAAGAATTCAGACATATTTAATCCAGAAACAAATTTCATTTAGGGGAAGGGTTGCAAGTCTATAAACATCATTTTGCTTCTAGATTAGCTGGATATGCAGAAGTAGTTTTCTATATTTACATGTATTTAACACAAATGATCATGGAACAATACTTGTGTAAACATAATGGGTGGGGGTTCAGATGAGGACAATGCCTGGGATGGATTCTCGTGCTATGATGCTAACATGTAAAATAAATATTCTATCACAAAAGAACAAAACAAAACAAAACAAAACCAGAGCAACCATCTATCGACCTTCTGACCTCATGAGCAATTCCACTTCTAGATATTTACTCAAGAGAAGTGATAACATATGTCCACAAAGATTTATACAGAAATGCTCATAGCAGCTTCATTCATGATGGTCTCACACTGGAAATAGCAGTTAAGTGTCTATCAATAGAAGAAAAGCTAAACAAACCATGGTGTAGCCATACAATAAAATAAGACTCATCAAGAAAAAGGAACAAACTAATCATACATGCAACAACAGGAATGAATCTCAAAAATAATATGCTGAATAAAAGAAGCCTTACATACGAGAAAGAGTATATACTGTATGATTCCATTTATATGAAGTTCCAGAAGGCAATCTTTGGTGGAAAAAATATCAGAACTATGGTTGCTTCTATGGGAGAGGGGATAGAGACTGACTGGAAAGGGACTTGAGGGAATTTTCTAGGGTAATCATAATGTCTAAATATTGATAAATAGTTAAGTATGCATTTGTTGAAATTCAGCAAAAAGTGCATTTAGGGTTGGCACATTTCATTATATGTAAATTTCAACTTAAAAAAGAACCATATCCTTAAAAAACTAAAAATAGAACTACCATATGACCCAGCAATCCCACTACTGGGCATATACTCTGAGAAAACAATAATTCAAAAAGTCATGTACCACAATATTCATTGCAGCACTATTTACAATAGCCAGAATATGGAAGCAATCTAAGTGTCCCTCAACAGATGAATGGATAAAGAGGATGTGGCACATATATACAGTGGAATATTACTCAGCCATAAAAAGAAACGAAATTGAGTTATTTGTAGTGAGGTGGATGGACCTGGAGTCTAATACAGAATGAAGTTAAGTCAGAAAGAGAAAAACAAATACTGTATGCTAACACATATATGTGTAATCTAAAAAAAAAAATGGTTCTGAAGAACCTAGGGGCAGGACAGGAATAAAGACACAGATGTAGAGAATGGACTTGAGGGCACGGGGATGGAGAAGGGTAAGCTGGGATGAAGTGAGAGAGTAGCATTGTCATATATACGTTACCAAATGTAAAATAGATAGCTAGTGGGAAGCAGCTGCATAGCACAGGGAGATCAGCTCTGTGCTTTGTGACCGCCTAGAGGGGTGGGATAGGGAGGGTGACAGGGATATGCAAGAGAGAGGGGATATGGGGATATATGTATGCATATAGCTGATTCACTTTGTTATACAGCAGAAACTAACACAACATTGTAAAGCAATTATCCTCCAATAAAGATGTTAAAAAATAAAAAAATAAAAAAGAACCATAAATAAATTTTGAACTCTAGTTGATGTGCATGCTGAAGTGTTTAGGGGTGAGATGTATGAATATCTACAGCTTACTTTGAAATGCATCAAAAAATAAGATGCCTTGATAGATGGATAGAAGAATAGACAGATAAATAGATACGGGATAAAGCAAATACAGTAAAATGCTAATTGTAGAATCTTGGTGGTGGGTATATGGATGCTCACATTGTGACTCCTTATGTTTAAAAATTTTCATCATAGAGTGTTGTGAGGAAATTATGTTCTTCAAAGCTTAGTTTTAGGCCCCCTGTTCTTCTCTATTCTGTTCTCTCTTCCTGTCCAATCTCATCCACTCCTATGACTTCAAATACCAGCTTGCACATTTGTATCATTATCTCATATCTATCTGCTACTTGACATCTCACTTAGATGTCTAGTAGACATCTCAAACTCAGCATTTCAAAACAGACTTACTTACTTACATTTATCTTCTTCCTGCTCCAAACCTGCAATTCTAGTGTTTCTCACCTCAGTAAATTATGCCACCATCCAGTCATGTGCCCATGCCATAAATCTAGACACCTCCTCAATATTTAGGTCTTCCTTACATCCAAACAATCACTAAATGGTGACAATTATTTGATTATTCCTAAATTTGTATTAGAATGCATTGAATCCTCTCTACTCCTCACACCAAAGAGGTCCCAGCTGTCATATTTTATCTCGGCTATTACAATTGTCTCCTAACTGGTCTCTCCTCTTCTGCCTTCAATTCAAGAAGCACACTGATTCTCTCAAAACATAAGCTGGTCATGTCATTTCCTGGCACAAAACTCTTCAATGGCTTCTCATCACACTTGAAATAAAAATCCATGGCATATGCTATGGGTTGAATTGTGTACCACACCCCCACCCCAAATTCATATGCTGAAGCTCTAACTTCCCATGGATTGTATTGGAGATAGTGCCTTTAAGGAGGTAATTAGGATTAAGGGTGGACCCCTGATCTGACAGAACTGGTGCCCTAATAAGAAGAGGAAGAGATACCAGAGCTCTCTCCCTACCCTGTAGGGAGACAGCAAGAAGGTAGCTGTCTGCAAGCCAGTAAGAGAAGTCACACCAGAACCTGCCCATGTTGGAACTTGGATCTTGGACTTGCATCCTTCAGAACTGGGAGAAAAGTTTCTCTTGCTTAAGCCACCCACGCAAAACAAAAAACAAAACAACCTCTTCAGTTTCATCGTGTTCTTCCACAAACACTAATAAAAATAACCTGAAGTTAATATTCCACCTCACATTCAGAAAGATCCCACTATTCTTTTTTTCGATACGCAGGCCTCTCACTGTTGTGGCCCCTCCCGTTGCGGAAAACAGGCTCCAGACGCGCTGGCTCAGCGGCCACGGCCACGGCTCACAGGCCCAGCCGCTCGGCGGCATGTGGGATCTGCCCAGACTGGGGCATGAACCCGCGTCCCCTGCATCGGCAGGCGAACTCTCAACCACTGTGCCACCAGGGAAGCCCCCCACTATATCAGTACAGGTAGTACTGATACTACCTGTATCAGTACACTTTACAATGTGTACTGATATTATTACTTTATGTAGACACACTGCACTTCCTTAGTGCCTTTCATCTGAGGATCATAAAGCACACAGCAAACATTAACTAATTCTAACAGCAACCTTGTGAACTGTAATTTTTATGTGTATAGTAGATGAATCACCTGAAGGATCAGCAGGACACAGGCTTTGTGGGGAAGACCAGGCCTGGCACAACTTAATGTATAAACAACCCAGTCAAATCATTCAGAGCAAGAAAGGCAGCATCATTTTTAATTTAAAACCACTAATGGAGTTTCAGTGAGAGACTAATTATCCAGGTAACAACTTGTCTAGGTTTCCACAAGAGACACTTGGGCTTTTGCAACAAACAGTGCCAAAAAAAAAAAAAGGGAGTGTTAGAGTCTATTAATAGCTACACCCTCAGTGTTACTGTCCCTCTGGGACCAGTGCTTCAGCAACAAAGCAGTCCTACTCATTAACTGAAGCTTTGATTTAGTATCAAGGCAGAGAAAGTGTGCCACAGGCTGACTCATCAACACAGTTTCCTACTGAGATTTCCCTGGAGGGTCTCTCCTTCAGGTGTGTAGCAGGCCAAGGCCTATTTCTCTGAAGAGGATGAAAGCTTCATTATTGTTATGTGGGCTGCTCTTTATATTAAAAACAAAAACAAAAATAGAATCTATAATGGAAAAAATTGCAAAGATGGACTTTCTAAGTTGACCCCCTGAACAATCAAGGCTAGATACCAACAAATGCTTTCCATTTTGGGGAGCCCACCTCTATTTCAGCTATTTAGTACAGAAATTTTCAAATACAAACAAAAGTAGATAGAATGTTATAATCAAGACTCTAGGTACCCATCACTTAACTAGCAATTTTCACACACTTCGTTTTACCAACTATAGTCAAAGGATCTACTAAAGCTCAATTCAAAAGACATGTCACTATCGTTGGAAGGGGAAGGTGGTAAACATTCTGATTTGGTGGGAGGGTGGGAAAAGGAACCCATAAGAATTGTTAAAGTTTAACACCAAAGTTAAGGCAACGGAATTAGGTCTACCTGGCATTTGCTCCATTTGAAAGAACCGTAGATTTCATAACATAACCAAATGAATAAATATATCATTTGTTCAGCAATACAATAATTAGCCATAATTGCATAATAAAGTGTAATTTAACCTTCCTGCAGACATAATGCTAAGTTAAATCAGAAGCCGTGCAAAATAAGTCACCGTCAATGCATGCTGTAAATCCATTATAAGCTCATGCCATTCAAGGGCAGTGCATTAAACCTTGAATTTTACTGGCTCAGTCATCCTTACCTTTTGTAGCAAATTGATTGTCAAGGGGCCAAAAGAGCAAGTGGGAGTTTGGCATAATTTTTGTAATTAAGGACCAGTGATCATTTTGTGTTCAGCTTCTATTGTTCAGTACTTTCCTTTAAAAAATATTTTATGAGAAAACTGTTTTATTTTAACCTTTTTAAAATCAATTTTTCTTCATTAAAATTTTAATCAAAGTATTTATGCACATAATTTTTAAAATATCAAATTGCACCAAATAAGTTATAAAGACAAACAGTAGTTTCTTGCCCCACCCCCTTCATATTACCTCCTAATGATTGCCTCAGAAACTATTACTTTTTTTTGGCCATGCCTCTTGGCTTGTGAAATCTTAGTTCAGGGATTGAACCCGGGCCCTCATCAGTGAAAGAATGTAGTCTTAACTACTGGACCACCAGGGAATTCCCAGAAATTATTACTGAAAAAAAAAATCATATTAACTGTTTCTTTGTGTGTGTATAAACATATCTCTATATTCCTAGATGTGGAAGCCTCTGTCTTGTTTCAGTCTGTATTGATTGCTCTCTGGGCCTGCTTCTTCCATGTTGCATTGCAATGTTTCCCGGATTCCATGTCTTTCTCTGTCTTGATCTATATCTCTCTTTTGTTGGAGTGCATCTTTAGTAAAATCCAGAGAAAGATGGACAGAAAATAAATTTTCTGAAACCCGCCCCCCAGAAAACCCCCCAAAACAACAACAACAACAAAAGCTTGGGAATTCCCTGATGGCCCAGTGGTTAGGGCTCTGCGCTTTCACTGCAGGGCGCAAGGGTGATCCCTGGTTGGGGAGCTAAGATCCTGCTGTGCAGGCAAAAAAAAAAAAAAAAAAAAAATTCTGGGTCCTTGAAGCAATGAAAATATCTTATGGCTTGAATGTTACTTTTTCCTCAGAATTCTGAAAGCATTGCTTCATTATCTTCTAGCATTCTTATTGATAACAGAATTCCCGAAGCCATTCTCTTTCTTGCTCCTTTGCATATGACCTGTTTTTCCTCTCTGGAAGCTTTTAGAATCTTTATCTCTGGTATTTAAAAATTTCACAATGTCAGACTTTTGAGTGAGTGTTTTTTCAGCCATTGCTCAGAGTATCTGGGCTTTTTCAATTCATAGACTCCTGTCATTTGGGTCTGGAGAATTTTCTAGTATTATTTTTTGATAATTTACTCATCTCTATTTTCTCTTTTTGCAGAAATTTTATACTTGGTTTTTGGCCTTGCTGGATTCATCCTCTATATCTCTTTTGTTTTCTCTTTTCTATCCTTCTCTGCTTTCTGGGAGATTAATTAACTTTCTCTTCCAACACTCCTAATCACATTGTTATTTTGGCTATTACATTTTTAATTTCTAAGATAGCTTTTACATTTCCTGTTTATTTTTTTATAGAAGTACATTTGGGTTTTTTAATTGGTTGTCATAATCTCTTACTTCCTTGAAGGTTTTAGAGTTTTAAAAAGAGTTTTCTTCTTCTTAGTTGGCTCGTCATCTCTGGGCCCCCTTGTTCTATTTACTTAGTTTAGGATGATTAGGCAGGAGCCAGCCGTTTCACTGGAGGGTTAGAGAATGTATTTTTTTTCTGGAGCTATTCAGTTTGTGCTCTGCAGAATCACTTAACTGCTATTTCATCTGATTTCAGTTTTCAAAAACTGTTCACGTCTTTTATCTGCTGCTGTTTCTTCTCTCATTGTCTTGATTTTAGGCAGTTCTTAGGCAGGAGAAGAGAAATTCATATGATCAATCTGTCATCTTCAACTACAATCTATTGGAGAAGTGTAAAAGCTCTCAGAAAGACAACTTTTGGATTACTCTTGCTGGTTGTCATTAACAGAGGTAGCAAGATTTATAGAAGTAGTCTTTTGGGCTTCCCTGCTGGCGCAGTGGTTGGGAGTCCGCCTGCCGATGCAGGGGACGCGGGTTCGTGCCCCGGTCCAGAAGGATCCCACATGCCGCGGCAGCGGCTGGGCCCGTGAGCCATGGCCGCTGAACCTGCATGTCCGGAGCCTGTGCTCCGCAACGGGAGAGGCCACAGCAGTGAGAGGCCCGCGTACCGCAAAAAAAAAAAAAAAAAAAAAAAAAGTGGTCTTTAAATCTCACTTTTAAGCTTTCTGTCTGAACCTATTAGCTTAGCTGAGCAGAGCATGGTAAAATAATGCCAAGGTCATGAGTTTGATCTCCATGAAGGTCAATAGCCTTACTTAATTTCGCGGGCTCCATCTTCTCTCTCAATTCATAGAGAAAGTCAAGAATGTTGTTTTACAGGAAAGAAATCCAAAAAGGAGGGGAATACATGTACACATATAGCTGATTCACTTTGCTGTACAGTAGAAACTAACACAACATTGTAAAGCAACTATACTCCAATAAAAGTTAATTTAAAAAAAGAATGTTGTTTTGGGTAGCTATAAAATAGGTAAGAAATAATACAGCTTTCATTTTACTGCTGTTGTTAAGATTCTATGTCCTGTGCTGCTACAAGAACTTAAAGGGAACAAAACTTTTCTGCTGGTGGAAAATCAAATATGCCTTAGATTGTCTCCCCAGAAGCAGACTCTTTGAGGGTGATTTGTGGAGAAAGGTTTATTGAGAAGTAATCTAGGGACAACACCTGTAAAGAGTGAAGGCAATGGGAAAAATTGATCTTTGATGAAGTCACAACAGAGGCCTCAGCTGATCCCACAAGAAGTTTTGGATCTGGGAGTCCCTTCAGAGATGTTCTACCTTGAGACAAGAGATCAGACATTTATAACCTCACATTGACCAGTTGCTGGATGAGAACCATCCTTGGGAAAGAAGCATAAACTCCTGGGGAAGTGGCTCTCATTAGCTGATGGCAATTTCCAGAGTGTTTTGAAGTTTTAGTCACCAGTCAGTTGGGGTAGCAGACCATAGTATCGTCTATACTATATAAAGTACTGACCTCTTAAAAGTTTAAGAGCTAAAATATTTGTTCTTCCTTTCACTTCTCCTAGATTCTTATGGGGAGAAGAAAATGAGTGGTTAAATGGCAGAAGTGCAACTATATTTGGAGTGAGAAGGAAAAAAGGATCTGTTCAGTCTGTAAACCAGATAATTAGCCTCCAAGAAACAAAATGAATGGAATAAACTCTCCAGGGGCTTGAGAATTTTTATTCTACTTTATTTCTTTCATTTGTGCATTTTGAGTATATTTACTTTGGTCAACAATCATTCTTAGGTTTTATTTTTATTTATTTTTTTGGCCATGCCCTGCAGCTCACAGTATCTTAGTTCCCCATTCAGGGATCAAACCTGTGTCCCCTGCAGTGGAAGCATGGAGTCCTAATCACTGGACAGCCAGGGAATTCCCCATCCTTAGGTTTTAAACATGAAGCCAAAGTTGTTATGTTTATGGTGTTAAATTTGGGATAAGTTCAAAGACAATACCTTCAGGAGAAAGAAAACACTCAATGTATTTCAACTTCAGTTAACAGAGAATAGAAAAATAATCGTCAAAAATTCTCACTAATTTTTCACTATTTATGGAGAAAGAGTAAACTAGTGACTCATTACTAAAATAGATGTCTTTAAGCATGTATACAAAAAACCATTTTATTAGTACATTAATGTTTATAGCAGTGATATATAATACTGCCCATAGGGAGTGGTGGCGCAGTGGTTAAGAATCTGCCTGCCACAAGAGTATACAATGGAGAAAAGACAGCCTCTTCAATAAGTGGTGCTGGGAAAACTGGACAGCTACATGTAAAAGAATGAAATTAGAACACTCTCTAACACCATACACAAAAATAAACTCAAAATGGGTTAAAGACCTAAATGTAAGGCCAGCTTTTGACCCACCTCCTAAGAAATGGAAATATAAACAAATGGTATCTAATGAAACTTAAAAGCTTTTGCACAGCAAAGGAAACCATAAACAAGACAAAAAGACAACCCTCAGAATGGGAGAAAATATTTGCAAATGAAGCAACCAACAAAGGATTAATCTCCAAAATATACAAGTAGCTCATGCAGCTCAATATCAAAAAAACAAACAACCCAATCCAAAAATGGGCAGAAGACCTAAAGAGACATTTCTCCAAAGAAGATATACAGATTGCCAACAAACACATGAAGGATGCTCAACATCACTACTCATTAGAAAAATGCAAATCAAAACTACAGTGAGGTATCCCCTCATACCAGTCAGAATGGCCATCATCAAAAAATCTGCAAACAATAAATGCTGGAGAGGGTGTGGAGCAAAGGGAACCCTCTTGCACTGTTGGTAGGAATGTAAATTGATACAGCCACTATGGAGAACAGTATGGAGGTTCCTCAAAAAACTAAAAATATAACTACCATATGACCAAGCAATCCCACTACTGGGCATATACCCTGAGAAAGCCATAATTCAAAAAGAGTCATGTACCACAATGTTCATTGCAGCTCTATTTATAACAGTTAGGACCTGGAAGTAACCTAAATGTCCATTGACAGATTAATGGATAAAGAAGATGTGGCATATATACAATGGAATATTACTCAGCCATGAAAAGAAACGAAATTGAGTTATTTGTAGCAAGGTGGATGGACATAGAGACTGTCATACAGAGTGAAGTAAGTCAAAAAGAGAAAAACAAATACTGTATGCCAACACATATATATGGAATCTAAAAAAAAAAAATGGTTCTGAAGAACCTAGGGGCAGGATAGGAATAAAGACACAGACATAGAGAATGGACTTGAGCACACGGGGAGCGGGAAGGGTAGGCTGGGATGAAGTGAGAGAGTGGCATGGACATATATACACTACCAAATGTAAAACAGATAGCTAGTGGGAAGCAGCCGCAGAGCACAGGGAGATCAGCTCGGTGCTCTGTGTCCACCTAGAGGGGTGGGATAGGGAGGGTGGGAGGGAGACACAAGAGGGAGGAGATATGGGGATGTATGTATATGTATAGCTGATTCACTTTGTTGTACAAAAGGAACTAACACACCATTGTAAAGCAATTATACTCCAATAAAGATGTTAAAAAAAAAAAAAGAATCCACCTGCCAATGCAGTGGACATGGGTTTGATCCCTGGTCTGGGAAGATCCCACATGCTGTGGAGCAACTAAGCCCATGTGCCACAACTACTGAGCCTGCATGCTGCAACTACTGAAGCCCGTGCACCTAGAGCCCATGCTCTGCAACAAGAGAAGCCACCGCAATAAGTCGATGCACCACAACGAAGACCCAACACAGCCAAAAATAATTAATTAATTAATTAATTAATTAAAAAAAAATACTGCCTATACTGTATGCTCTAAAATTGTGTTTGTTGTTGTCAGTAAAAATATTTTTATTGCTTTAGAAAAAATGATCGAGGAAAATAGGATATCAGTTAGAGTACTTCCATTTCCAGCCTTCCTGCCCTACCACCAAGTCCATCTCAATCACTCTTACCCTCTCCTGGACTAGGGTTTATGTATGATATTTTATCTCTAATAATTACATTTTACTCCTTGGAAAAGGTAGAGAATTTTAATAACATCTTTTGATGCATTTTGTTGTTGCTAAAAAGTCAGAAATTCAGTATTTTCTAAGCAAAGATATATCAAAATCATTCAAAACATAGCTAAATAAAACAATGGTTTGAAACTTTAATTCTGTTTTCTCAAGCTTCAAGTCTGTGGAAAACCAAAGGTAAAGAACAATAAGGGAACTTCACAGCTTAAAAGCCTATTTCTCATTGTTGCTGGGAAACTGAAGAACATTAGTCAACTAACCTGAAACTTTAAAAGAGGGAGGGAGCAAATTTTTGATAGGTGGTGACTTAATGGTTTCAACATGACAAGATGCGCGTGAAGAGAAGCGGTGGCTGAGTCATGTGTAGGGAACAACTGAGCTCCAACGGGCAGCTGAATTCAGGGTCATGTGGTAATTGAGAACAACTTAAGTTGATTTCTCTGTGTCACAATAAAGGCTGGGAAGATGGTTTCAGCATCATCTCAGAGAATCTTCAGGAAACTGTGGAGTTAGGCTCATTTAGTTGGATTTTGTTCCATATGCTTAATGGCTCCCGCCTTTGTGTCAGCAAGGGCTCCATCACCCATGAAATGTTAGAGCTGTAAAATTCAAAAGGTACTTTAGATAGACTGTGAAATATAAGTCTTCCTCCTTCCTCTGTTCTCCAGCCTTCTCATTCCCTTGCCAGAGGCAAACATTGTTTCCATTCCATTCCATTGTGTATTTGCCCCTAAGATATTCTAAAATGTAGGTTTTAAAAAGCCACACTTTCTATTTTTGCTGCCAATACCTCCTTGTCACTTAGAATCAATGTAATAGTTTTGTCTTATGATTTTACAGTAAACCTCTGTTGGCTCTTAATGATCAATTACTATTTCTAAAAGTGATCCTAAACAATGTGTGTGTGTGTCCTTGAATTTCTGCTGGGACAGATTTCTATGGTTTCTGGTTACATATTGAAATTTCTTTGAGGGCCAGACAGGAAATAAAAATATGTAAAATGGCTGGGAGAAGACAGCAGGAAGTGGAGGGCAGGGTACAAACTGAAGTGCCCAGTCTAAAGGTATTTCAAATACCAAGACTGTTATATGCATAGTACTACTAAACTATCTAGTTTTGTGGTCCTTTATTGTACAATTTACTCTTCTTAAAAATCATAAACATACTTACCCACCACCAGTCTTCTAGCACTTAGTCCATTTTTCCTAATTCATAATTACAAAAAGCAATTTAATAATTTTAGGATCCTGATAGATAATTTGGTTGGGTACCAAGGGATTTAAATATGGTATGGAAATGTCTTACTTTCATTAGGCAGAATCACAGCATGCTTAAGGAGAAGTCAGAGAGCCCTAGTTTGAACTTTGGCTTGGACATTGGCCAGATGGGGCAAATTCCTTAAGCCTTTGGGCACTTACCTTCTTTATCTACGAAAGGGGATAACAATCCCTTTACTTTGAAGATTGTATTAGATAATGTAGGTTAAGGGCTTAGCACAGTGCCTGGCACCTACTTGGTGATCAGTAAGTGATTGCAGTTATCATTACAGTACTTTGAAAACCTTGGTACAAACTTATGCTGCTTTAGACTTGAATTCCCTCTTTTTTTAAGGTTTTTTAAAATTAATTAATTAATTGATTAATTAGTTAATTTTTGGGCTGCATTGGCCCTTTGTTGCTGTGTGCTGGCTTTTCTCTAGTTGTGGCGAGCTGGAGCAGCTCTTTGTTGTGGTGCTCGGGCTTCTCATTGCAGTGGCTTCTCTTGTTGCCGAGCACGGACTCTAGGCGCATGGGCTTCAGTAGTTGCAGCACATGGGCTCAGTAGTAGTGGCTTGCGGTCTCTAGAGGGCAGGCTCAGTAGTTGTGGCGCACGGGCTTAGTTGCTCCATGGCACGTGGGATCTTCCCAGACCAGGGCTTGAACCCATGTCCCCTGCATTGGCAGGCAGATTCTTAACCACTGCACCACCAGGAAAATCCCTTAAATTCCCTCTTAACCAATTGTTTCCTACTTGTTTTAATCCAGAGGTCATTTCTGACAAAAGACAGAAACAAGACAGGAATTGATTCATTCGATAATAAATACTTATTGAATATCTTTTACATGACAGGTACGATTCCGGACAGAGTATTGAAGACAAAACTCCTCTTCTCATGCAACTTACCTTAGAGTGAGGGAGACAGACAACAAACAAATTAACAATATATAATACAGTTTCAGGTATTGATAGGTGCTAGGATATAAAGTAAAGAGCCTAGGGTGTGAAGGTGGCAGGGGCAGAAAGGGACTAAAATATTGGTGAATCATAGTTGATGGGCTCCTTGTTGACACAGAGGCAGGAACCAATGAATTAACATTGCCATTGGACTCAAGAAGTAGGTTAGTCCATTTTTCTTCACACCCTTCTTAGCATTTATTTACAAGGCTTAGTTTATCTGGTTTCAGCCTTCCTGATAACTTTATGTTGGAGCCAATCTCTTATATTTGTTCTTGGCTATGGACCCTACTTTCTGTCTTTTTTGTTAAGAATTGAGATTACAATACGTTGCATACTTCAAACTAACATGTTATATGTCAATTATATCTCAGTTTAAAAAAATACAAAATGGTGGACTTCCCTGGTGGCACAGGGGTTAAGAATCCACCTGCCAATGCAGGGGACACAGGTTCGAGCCCTGGTCCAGGAAGATCCCACGTCGCAGAGCAACTGAGCCCGCGAGCCACAACTACTGAAGCCCGCACGCGTAGAGCCCGTGCTTGGCAACAAGAGAAGCCAGGGTGATGAGAAGCTGGTGCGTGACAACAAAGAGACCCCTGCTCGCAGCAAATAGAGAAAGCCCGTGTGCAGCAACGAAGACCCAATGCAGCCAAAAAAAAAAAAAAAAAAAAAAAAGAAAGAAAGAAAAAAGGCAGTAATGGAACAACAACAAGAAGAAGCCTTTAAAAAAAAGAATTGAGATTATCAGAGACCTTCCTGTGTAACCACAGTGACTTCCCTGACTCCCTCTTGGTTTTAGTCTTCACCGGAGTTGTTTGCAAATGCTTCCCCTGACACTTTACTGGTGATACCTATAGTCATGTAGCCATCCTTCCACAGATGGTGTCTGCCTTCTTCTTGTACAAACCTTGAGACAATTCATTTTTTTGTCACATTCCCTGAAAACAAATATGCTCCACAAAATATTGAGAAGGAAAAACAGCTTTTACTAATGATTTCCTGGGAAGAAAAAGGTTTAGAGTTGCAAGGCATATCACACAACATATAACTTTCAATTCCCAGTTGGACATTTTTGTCCCCTTCCCCAAATACTGCCAGCCACAGGGACTCTCACTGTCTTCTAACCCTTTGTATACTCTCCCCTTAGAGTAATTTAGCACTTTTCAACTTCTCCAAGTTATAATTTTCAACCTTCCCATAGACTTTTATTTTTTTAATGTTTTTGTTGAAGTATAGTTGATTTATAGTGTTGTGTTAGTTTCTGGTGTACAGCGAAGTGATTCAGTGATATTTATTATATATATGTATATACATATATATATTCTTTTTCAGATTCTTTTCCATTATAGGTTATTACAAGATATTGAATATAGTTCCCTGTGCTATACAGTAGGACCTTGGTGTTTATTTTATATACAGTAGTGTATATCTGTTAATCCCAAACTCGTAATTTATCCGTCTCCCTGCCTTTCCCCTTTGGTAACCATAAATTTGTTTTCTATGTCTGTGAGTCTGTTTCTGTTTTGTAAGTAAGTTCATTTGCATCTTTTTTTTTAGATTCTGAATATGTGATATCGCTCAACCTTCCCATAGACTTTTGAAACCTAGCCTTCTCTAAATTGGTTTAGCAAAGTAGGTCTGACCCTGGGGAAGGATTCTCCTGCTCCCTTCCCCCCTGTCATCTTATTTATCTTGTTACATTTCCAGTTCTCTTTTTCGAGGCCAAATCTCTCCTGCGAACACCCTGTTCTCTATATCTAGTTGCCACCTGTCTTCTCTGCCTAGATATCCTGTAGGTACTTTATTTGATCACACCTCAAATCAAACTTGCATTCTTCCCTGTCTTTCCAATTCTATTTCTCTTCTATATTTTCTATTTCAGAAAATGATACCACCATCTACCCAGGTACTCCACAGCAGAAACCTGGGAACCATCCTTGACTCTTCCCTCCTTTCTCATACCTTCTGTGTTATCACTGCTCCCGTCCATTTAGCAATCAATTACCAGGTTCTGTTGAGTCTATTTCCCAAGATTTTTAAATTTACTTCTTTCCATCCTCACTAGCCATAATGAATGGGTTGCTTCTGCTGAAAAATGTACAACAGTGCTCATTGTTTCACAAATGAAATAAAAACTTCTTTGCTTTTTAAAATAGATATTAACATGAAAACACTTTATTATGATCAGAGGGTTGTCAGGAGTTTCCCTCTCAAGAAAGCCATTTACACATTAATTTGTAAAGATCCCTTTCATTACCTCCTTCTCTTTTTAGTGTTTATCTTCATGAAAGATATATACGCCTCTAAAGAGAAAAATAATTTTATAAGGTTTGAAACTAAAATGAGCAGTCCCCTCACATCTCGCCCATTCTTTCTCTGTAGAGGCAGCACTTTTCAACTCTAATTAATTCATTTGGTATTCTAGATCTGTAAGTGTGCTATCTTTCTACTTCTGAATTTTTTTTAAATTGAGGTATAGTTACAATATTATATTAGTTTCAGGTGTATAACAGTGATTCATCAAATTTTTTATAGATTATACTCCATTAAAAGTTATTATAAAATGTTGGCTATATTCCCTGTGTTATACAATATATCCTTGTAGCTTATTTATTTGATTTTATTTATTATTTTAAAATAGATCTTTATTAGAGTATAATTGCTTCACATTACTTTGTTAGTTCTGTTGTACAGCAAAGTGAATCAGCCATATGCATACATATATACCCATATCCCCTCCCTCTTGAGCCTCCCTCTCACCCCCCATCCCACCTCTCTAATTCATCACAAAACAGTGAGCTGATCTCCCTGTGCTATGCTGCTGCTTCCCACTAGCTAATTATTTTACATTCGGTAGTGTATATATGTTGATGCTACTCTCCCTTCGCCCCAGCTTCCCCCTCCACCCCCCGTGTCCTCAAGTACATTCTCTATGTCTGTGTTTTTATTCCTGTCCTGCCACTAGGTTCATCAGTAACATTTTTTTTTTAGATTCCATATATATGTGTTAGCATACAGTATTTGTTTTCTCTTTGACTTACTTCACTCTGTATGGCAGACTCTAGGTCCATCCACCTCACTACAAATAACTCAGTTTCGTTTCTTTTTATGGCTGAGTAATATTCCATTGTATATATGTGCCACATCTTCTTTATCAATTCATCTGTCAATGGACATTTAGGTTAGTTCCATGTCCTGGCTATTGCAAATAATGCTGCAGTGAACATTGTGGTACATGACTCTTTTTGAATTATGGTTTTCTCAGAGTATATGCCCAGTAGTGGGATTGCTGGGTCGTATGGTAGTTCTATTTTTAGTTTTTTGAGGAACCTCTGTACTGTTCTGCATAGTGGCTGTATCAATTTACATTCCCACCAACAATGCAGGAGGGCTCCTTTTTCACCACACCCTTTCCAGCATTTATTGTTTCTAGATTTTTTGATAATGGCCATTCTGACTGGCGTGAGGTGATACCTCATGTAGTTTTGATTTGCATTTCTCCAATAATTAGTGATGTTGAGCATCTTTTCATGTGCCTCTTGGCCATCTGTATGTCTTCTTTGGTGAAATGTCTATTTAGGTCTTCCACCCTTTTTTTTTTTTTTTTTTTTTTTGCGGTATGCGGGCCTCTCACTGTTGTGGCCTCTCCCATTGCGGAGCACAGGCTCCGGACGCGCAGGCCTAGCGGCCATGGCTCACGGGCTTAGTTGCTCCGCGGCATGTGGGATCTTCCCGGACCAGGGCACGAACCCGTGTCTCCTGCATCGGCAGGCGGATTCTCAACCACTGCGCCCCCAGGGAAGCCCCACCCATTTTTTAATTGAAATGTTTGTTTTTTTGATATTGAGCTCCATGAGCTGTTTGTATATTTTGGAGATTAATCATTTGTCCATTGTTTCATTTGCAAATATCTTCTCCCATTCTGAGGGTTGTATTTTTGTCTTGTTTATGGTTTCCTTTGCTGTGCAAAAGCTTTTAAGTTACACTAGGTACCATTTGTTTATTTTTGTTTTTATTTCCATTACTCTATTAGGTGGGTCAAAAAAGATCTTGCTGTAGTTTATCTCAAAGAGTGTTTTTCCTATGTTGTCCTCTAAGAGTTTTGTAGTGTCTGGTCTATGTAGTGATTTAGGTCTTTAATCCATTTGGAGTTTATTTTTGTATATGGTGTTAGGTAGTGTTCTAATTTCATTCTTTAACATGTAGCTGTCCAGTTTTCCCAGCACTACCTATTGAAGAGGATGTCTTTTCTCCATTGTATATTCTTGCCTCCTTTGTGAAAGATAAGGTGACCATATGTGTATGGGTTTATCTCTGGGCTTTCTATCCTGTTCCATTGATCTATATTTCTGTTTTTGTGCCAGTACCATAGTGTCTTGATTACTGTAGCCTTGTAGTATAGTCTGAAGTCAGGGAGCCTGATTCCTCCAGCTCCATTTTTCTTTCTCAAGATTGCTTTGGCTATTCGTAGTCTTTTGTATTTCCATACGAATTGTAATATTTTTTGTTCTAATTCTGTGAAGAATGCCATTGGTAGTTTGATAGAGATTGCATTGAATCTGTAGATCGCTTTCGGTAGTATAGTCATTTTTACAATATTGATTCTTCCAATCCAAGAACATGTTGTATTTCTCCATCTGTCATCTTTGATTTCTTTCATCGGTGTTTTATAGTTTTCTGAGTACAAGTCTTTCACCTCCTTAGGTAGGTTTATTCCTAGGTATTTTATTCTTTTTGTTGTGATAGTAAATGGGATTGTTTGCTTCATCTCTCTTGATTATTTTTTGTTGTTAGTGTAGGAATGCCAGAGATTTCTGTGCATTTTGTATCCTGTAACCTTACCAAATTCATTGATTACTTCTAGTAGTGTTCTGGTGGCATCTTCTTTCTTTCTTTTTTTGAAATTATTTAATTTTTTATTTATTTTTGGCTGCGTTGGGTCTTTGTTGCTGTGCGCAGGCTTTCTCTAGTTGCATCGAGCAGGGGCTACTCTTCGTTACTGTGCACGGGCTTCTTATTACAGTGGCTTCTCTTGTTGCAGAGTGCAGGCTCTAGGCACACAGGCTTCAGTAGTTGTGGCTCGTGGGCTGTAGAGCGCAGGCATAGTAGTTGTGGCACACAAGCTTTGTTGCTCTGTAGCATGTGGGATCTTCCCGGACCAGGGATAGAACCGGTGTTCCCTGCATTGGCAGGCGGATTCTTAACCACTGTGCCACGAGGGAAATCCTGGTGGCATCTTTAGGATTTTCTACGTGTAGTATCATGTCATCTGCAATCAGTGACAGTTTTACTTCTTCTTTTCCAGTTTGGATTTCTTTTATTTCTTTTTCTTCTCTGACTGCTGTGGCTAGGACTTCCAAAATTATGTTGAAAAAGAGTGGTGAGAGTGGACATCCTTGTCATGTTCCTAATCTTAGTGGAAATGCTTTCGGTATTTCATCATTGAGTATGATGTTTGCTGTGGGTTTGTCATATATGGCCTTTATTATGTTGAGGTAGTTTCGCTCTATGCCCACTTTCTGGAGAGTTTTTATCATAAATGGAATTTATAAAGGTTGAATTTTGTCAGAAGCTTTCTCTGCATCTGTTGAGATGACCATATGGTTTTTATTCTTCAATTTGTTAATGTGGTGTATCACATTGATTGATTTGCATATATTGAAGAATCCTTGCATCCCTGGGATAAATCTCACTTGATCATGGTGTATGATCCTTCTAATATGTTGTTGGATTCTGTTTGCTAGTATATTGTTCAGGATTTTTGCATCTATATTCATCAATGATATTGGTCTGTAGTTTTCTTTTTTGTGATATCTTTTTCTGGTTTTGGTATTAGGTTGATGGTGGCTTTGTAGAGTCACTTTGGGAGTGTTCCTCCCTCTGAAATTTTTGGAAGAGTTTGAGAAGGATCGGTGTTAGCTCTTCTCTAAACATTTGATAGAATTTGCCTGTGAAGCCATTTGGTCCCAGACTTTTGTTTGCTGGAATATTTTTAATTACAGTTTCAATTTCATTACTTGTGACAGGTCTGTTTATATTTTCTAATTCTTCCTCGTTCAGTCTTGGAAAATTGTTCCTTTGCAAGAATTTGTCCATTTCTTCGTGGTTGTCCATTTGATTGGCATATAGTTGTTTGTAGTTGTCTCTTATAATCCTTTGTATTTCGGCGATGTCATTTGTGACTTCTCCTTTTTCATTTCTAATTTTATTGATTTGCGTCCTCTCCCTTTTTTTCTTGATGAGTCTGGCTAAGGGTTTATCAATTTTGTTTATCTTCTCAAAGAACCAGCTTTTAGTTTTATTGAGTTTTGCTACTGTTTTCTTAGTTTCTATTTCATTTATTTCTGCTCTGATCTTTATGATTTCTTTCCTTCTACTGACTTTGGGTTTTTTTGTTCTTCTTTCTCTAGTTGCTTTAGGTGTAGGGTTAGATTGTTTATTTGAGATTTTTCTTGTTTCTTGAGGTGAGATTGAATTGCTATACACTTCCCTCTTAGAACTGCTTTTGCTGCGTCCCATAGGTTTTGGGTCATTGTGTTTTCATTGTCATTTGTTTCTATGTATTTTTCTTTGATTTCTTCAGTGATCTCTTGGTTATTTACTAGTACACTTTTTAGCTTCTATCTATTTCTGTTTTTAATAGTTTTTTTTTTCTGTAATTGATTTCCAATCTCATAGTGTTATGGTCAGAAAATTTCAATTTTCTCAGATTTTTCAAGTCTTGATTTGTGACCCAAGATATGATCTATCCTGGAGAATGTTCCATGTGCACTTGAGAAGAAAGTGTATTCTGCCACTTTTGGGTGGAGTATTCTACAAATATCAATTAGATTTACCTGGTCTCTTGTGTCCTTTAAAGCTTGTGTTTCCTTATTTATTTTCTGTTTGGATGATCTGTCCATTGGTGTAAGTGGGGTGTTAAAGTCCCCTACTATTATTGTGTTACTGTCGATTTCTCCTTTCATGGTTGTTAGCATTTGCCTTATGTATTGAGGTGCTCCTCTGCTGGGTGCATAAATATTTATAACTGTTATATCCTCTTCTTGGATTGATCCCTTGATTATTATGTAGTGTCCTTTCTTATCTCTTGTAACAGTCTTTATTTTAAAGTCTATTTTATCTGATATGAGTATTGCTACCCCAGCTTTCTTTTGATTTCCATTTGCATGGAATATTTTTTCCATCCCTTCACTTTCAGTCTGTATGTGCCTGTAGGTCTGAAGTGCGTCTCTTGTAAACAGCGTATATATGGGTCTTGTTTTTGTATCCATTCAGCCAGTTGGTGTCTTTTCGTTGGGGCATTTAATCCATTTACATTCAAGGCTATTATCAATAAGTGTGTTCCTGTTACCATTTTCTTAATTGTTTTGGGTTTGTTTTTGTGGGTCTTTTTCTTCTCTTGTGTTTCCTTCCTAGGGAAGTTTCTTTAGCATTTGTTGTAAAGCTGGTTTGGTGGTGCAGAATTCTCTTAGCTTTTGCTTGTCTGAAAAGCTTTTGATTTCTCCATCGAATCTGAATGAGATCATTGCTGGGTAGAATAATCTTGGTTGTAGGTTTTTCCCTTTCATCACTTTAAGTATGTCCCTCCACTCCCTTCTGGCCTGTAGAATTTCTGCTGAAAAATCAGCTGATAACCTCATGGAGATTTCTTTGTATGTTATTTTTTGTGTTTCCCTTGCTTCTCTTAATATTTTTTCTTTGAATTTAATTTTTGTTAGTTTGTTTAATATGTGTCTTGGTGTGTTTTTCCTAGGGTTTATCCTGTATGAGACTCTTTGTGCTTCCTGGACTTGGGTACTATTTCCACTGTAGTTTTCCACTATAAACTCTTCAAATATTTTCTCAGACCCTTTCTTTTCCTCTTCTTCTTCTGGGACCCCTATAATTCGAATGTTGGTGCATTTAGTGTTGTCCCAGAGGTCTCTGAGATTGTCTTCAATCCTTTTCATTCTTTTTTCTTTATTCTGCTCCTCAGCAGTTATTTCCACCATTTTGTCTTCCAGCCCCCTTATTCGTTCTTCTGCCTCAGTTATTCTGTTATTGATTCCTTCTAGTGTACTTTTCATTTCATTTATTTTGTTGTTCATCTCTGTTTGTTTATTTTTTAGTTCTTCTAGATCTTTTTTAAACATTTCTTGTATTTTCTCAATCCATGCCTCTATTCTATATCAGAGGTTATGGATCATCTTTACTATCATTACTCTGAATTCTTTTTCAGGTAGATTGCCTATTTTCTCTTTTATTTGGTCTTGTAGGTTTTTACCTTGCTTCTTCTTCTGTGACATATTTTTTTGCCGTCTCTTTTTTTTTTTTTTACCTTTTTTTAATGAGTGGGATTGTGTTTCTGTCTTACTGGTTGTTTAGCCTGAGGCTCCACCACTGAAGTTTGTAGGCTATTGGGTAGAGCTGGATCTTGGTGCTGAGATGATGACCTCCGGGAGACCTCACTCCAATGAATATTCCCTGGTGTCTGAGGTTCTCTGTTAGTCCAGTGGTTTGGACTCAGAGTTCCCACTGCAGGAGCTTCAGCTTGACCCCTGGCTCATGAACCAAGATCCTGCAAGCTGTGCAGGAAAGGAAAAAATAAAAATAAAAAGGAGAACAATAACAAAGTAAAAATAAAATTAGACAAGGAAACTAACAGATATGTTAGAAAAAAAATAAAAATAAAAATTTAGATGAAACAACAACCAGAAGGTAAAACAGAACCACAGTAGTAAAAAAAAGGAAAAGAAAAAAAAATTTAGAAAAGGCCTTGGCTATGGAGGGCAGAACCTAGGCAGGGGTGAGATTTGGGTGCTGGGTGGGGCCAATGCTTAGGACCCACAGGGCTGGAAAAGGCCATGGGTGGTGTGTGGTGGGGTGGAGCTTAGGCTCAGCAGAACAGAAGACACCCAGGCCTGTTCTCAGAGAGCGGGGGACCCCACCTGGGAGCCTAGCAGCCTTCCTGGGTTCGAGAAGGCTCTTCTGCTCCTTCCGTTCTGGAAGGCCCCTCCTGCCTGCATCTCCTGATCTCCCTGGCCTCCCTCCTATGTCCCCAGGACCAACCTGGCCCAGAGGGGACCTCTGAGGGCATAGGACCCAGTCTGAGAGCCAGGCAGACTTCCCCAGCCAATTGGACAAGGGAAACGCTGGGCCAAATCCCCTGCTCTGAGCCCCTCAGAGTCCCTCCAGGTGTGGGAACTCCTCCATTCTCTCAGCCACCCCTCAGGGGTGCCAGTCCTGTCCAGCTTCCACTTCTCTTCCTCCCTCAGTCCCCCCACGTCCTACCCGTTTGTTTGGGGGTTCTTCCCATTTCCTTGGGCATCAGGTTGCCCCACCAGTGCCTGGCAGGTGCCCTAGTTGTGGGGAGATTCAAACTCTGCATGTTCCCACACCGGCCTCTTGACTCCGCCCCCCCTTATTTATTTTATACATAGTAGTTTTTACCTCCAAATCCTCTACCTCTATTTTGCTTCTGCTCCCCACTTCCCTCTCCTTGCTGGTAACCACTAGTTTGTTCTCTATGTCTGTTAAGTCTGTTTCTGTTTCGTTATATCATTGGTTTGTTTTGCTTGTTAGATTCCACAACTACTTCTTAATTTTGAGCTTTAGGTCTTCCTGCAATTTCACTGTGGTGAAATGGTCTATTTTGACCACGTAAAAACTGTTAACAGGGCTTCCCTGGTGGTGCAGTGGTTGAGAGTCTGCCTGCCAATGCAGGGGACACGGGTTCGTGCCCTGGTCCGGGAAGATCCCACATGCCATGGAGCAGCTGGGCCTGTGAGCCATGGCCGCTGAGCCTGTGTGTCCGGAGCCTGTGCTCCACAACAGGAAAGGCCACAACAGTGAGAGGCCCATGTACCACCAAAAAAAAAAAAAAAAAAAAAAAGACAGCAGAAACAGGCAAGAAAGGACCCCTGCTGGAGAAAAAAAAAAAAAAAAAAAAACCTTAACAGTTAAGTAATAAACTATGAAAACAATTCCTGTACAACTTTTTTTCCCCCTAGAATTAGTAAGTGTCTTTTTTGAGGTTGTTGTTATACAGTTAGCTTTCAATATACTTATCAATAATTCAACCCCAACTCTCTACCAAATATCTAAAGTTCCTCTCTATTCCTTCAGCTATATTAGGTATTCTTTTAACTTAATCTTCATGGAAAAAATGTCTCCAGAGCATTCTAAACTGCTCCAACATGGACTAGCTGTGTGGTGCATGTCATCCTGGGATCTCCCTTCACCAATATCCAGGGAATTTTCACACCTCTTCCTGTATACCACATATTCCTTTCTTGTTTTATTTTCCCCCCTAATTTTAATGAAGCACCCACCTAAGACATGGGAGGTAAATTGTTGAGATCTTGTATGTCTGAAAATATCCTTAATTTACTCTAACAGCTAATTGGCAGTTTTGGTGAGGTATATAATTCTAGGTTAGAAATAACTTTTCTTCAGAATGTTGAGGGTGTTTCCATTGTTGTCTAGCTTCCATTGTTGATGAGAAGCTGTATTCATTTTCTCTTGCTGTTAACAAATCACCACGAATCTAGAGACTTAAGCTATACCCATTTATTAGCTCATAATTCCATAGTTCAGAAATCTGAGCACAGAGCGACTGGATTCTCTGCTTAGGATATTGCAAGGCTGAAATCACCTCCGGGCGCATTCAGGAGGTTGGCAGAATTCAGCTCTTTGTGGTCATAAGACTGAGACCCCTATTTCCTTGCTGGCTGGCAGCCAGGGACCCCTCTCAGCTACTACAGCCATTTCTTGCCATGTGGTCTCCTCATCTTCAAAGCCAGTTATGGAGAATCTCCTTTGGCAGGAAGAGCCCCATCACTTTTAGGCATCCTTTTCATGCTGATTAGGTCAAGCCTTTCTTAAAGTCAGCTGTGCCATATAACACAACCTAGTTATGGGAGTGATATCCATCATATTTCTAGTAAATATTTTCATAGTACACATGTACAAGAGATGGAGAATCTTGAGGTTAGAATTCTGCCTAACACAGAAGTCCAGATTTATTCTAATTCATGATCCATATTATATGTCCTATTTTTACCCATGGAAACTTGTAGAATTTTTCATTGTCTTCAGTTTTCTGAAATTTCATGATTGCCTTCATATGGGTTTATTTTTATCTATTGTGTTGCACACTATATGTCTTTTCAATCTGGAAACACACATCTTTCAATCCAATTTGAAGATGTTCATTGATTATTTCCTCCCTTTCATTTTCTCTGTTCTTATTTCCTAGGACCCTAATTATTTGAATGTTGGTCCATCTGGATGAGTCTTCTTATTCTTTTTCCCACTCCCCTTCCCATTTTCTATCTCTGTTTTTTTACTCTTTGCTGTACTTGTTTTTCTACAGCACCATCTTCCAGATATTGAATTTTTATTTGGGTTGTTTAAGTCCTAATTTACAAGGGCTGATTTTGTTTTGTATTGTTTATTTGTATTATGAATATCCTTTTTATTTGGCATCATGTTCTTGTTTTGTGGATGCAGTGTTTTCTCTTATTTCTCTAAGACTAATGAGGATTTTTTTAAAAAAGAGTATTCTTCTCTCCACATGGTCTTTTTCCCCTCCAGTTACTTTTACATATTTGTTAGAGGTTTTTCTGAGATAACTGTGATCTTTACTCATCTGGTTTTTTTTTTTTTTTTTTTTTTTGCGGTACGCGGGCCTCTCACTGTTGTGGCCTTTCCCATTGCGGAGCACAGGCTCCGGACACACAGGCTCAACGGCCATGGCTCATGGGCCTAGCCACTCTGCAGCATGTGGGATCTTCCCAGACTGGGGCACGAACCTGTGTCCCCTGCATCGGCAGGCAGACTCTCAACCACCATGCCACCAAGGACGCCCTACTCATCTGTTTTAAACAACTGAAGAGCTGATTGTAAGCTTGAGCCCATGAGGAAGTCTCGCCTATTGTGAAGTTTACTGTAGAGTGAGCTGCTTTGGCCACTATGTTAAAGGACCCCCAATGCTAGTATCTTTACATCTTTCCTCTTGGACACCTCAAATAGTCCTGGAAATATATCTCAAAACTTTTATAATCTCCTGCCTGGAGGCTGTTGGCCTAGTTTTCAGCTTCTTGGAGCTGAATAGGGGAAAAGAACTGAAGGAGTATATTCCTGGCAATGTGTCTGGAATTCAAAATTCTCTGGGTGTGGTATCAACATTAACATATGCCATGGTTTTCTATATTCACACCTGGTAGAGTGCTTAGAATGAACTCTTTGCCCCTCATCTTTGTCTATTGAATTTCCACCATTCTTCAGAGATCAGTTCAATTGACTTGCCTAGAAACGATACTTCCCACTTTTGTGATTTAAAATATGGTTCATACCACTCATAGCAAATTAAGCGTGCTTGCTTTGAATCATATATAATAATTGTTTACTTATCTCTTTACTAGAGACAAACTCTTTGAGGGCAGTGACTGCGTCTATACAATGGAGGTTCATATCATAATTATCCTGCCCTTTATAGGCTTTTAACAAATACCTGTAGAATGATCAGTGATCACAAAATTACATTAATATTCTCTAAGACATATCTCTACTGATTCTTTAGGGCTTTCTGGAGAGACTGTTTGTTGTTTGTTTGTTTTAGCAAATTGTATATTTATTTATTTATTTATTTATTTATGGCTGTGTTGGGTCTTCGTTTCTATGTGAGGGCTTTCTCCAGTTGTGATAAGTGGGGGCCACTCTTCATCGCGGTGCGCGGTCCTGGAGAGACAATTTTGATCTTATTCATTTGGCTATAGAGACATCATTCAGAAAAGTGCATTGTGTGGTTGGAAATGTAACAGGAATAGAGATGTAATGGCCCACCATCTTCTTATATCAGGTAACTCCCACGTGGAACAGTAAGTGTCAAATATATAAATATTAAGATAGGGCTTCCCTGGTGGCACAGTGGTTGAGAGTCCGTCTGCCGATTCAGGGAACACGGGTTCGTGCCCCAGTCTGGGAAGATCCCACATGCCGCAGAGCGGCTGGGCATGTGAGCCATGGCTGCTGAACCTGTGCGTCTGGAGTCTGTGCTCTGCAATGGGAGCGGCCACAACAGTGAGAGGCCCGTGTACCACACCCCCCCCCAAAAATTATATATATATATATATATATATAAAGATAAAACTCTTTTTCCATTTCCTTTTCTGAACTGCTGCCAAATTATTGTCAGAGACTTCCATGGCAGCAGGTACTACCAATTCTTAAATAATTTGAAACCAACTACCAACATTAGCTATTTTATGAATGGTTGACAATGCTTATGATAAGATGTCTAGTCATTCTCATCCATTCTACATTTATAAAGCTCTGTTCAAATACAATTCAATGTGATCATCCTAATGCAATTCTCCAACAGAGATGCTCCAAAAACTCATTTTTAATCCTAGAAAAACATTTCCCCCAATATTATTAGCAATGTAGACAAGTGCCTGGAGTATCAGAAGAGCTTTTTTTTTTTTTTCTAGCTCCATCATTAATTTTTGTGGACATGTAACCTTCCTTCTCTTGGGCTCAGTTTCATTTTGTAAAAATGACAAATAAAATGCCCTAAATGTCAATCACCAAATCTCTTTTTAAAAACTATCTTGGAGGAAGCAACTTACAGAAACTCAACTTTCCTGTGCTTTCTTTTCTTTGTTTTTTTTTACATTTATTTTATTGAAGTATAGTTGATTTACAATGTTGTATTAATTTCTGCTGTATAGTAAAGTGATTCAGTTATACATATATATTCTTTTTCATATTCTTTTCCATTATGATTTATCACAGGATATTGAATACAGTTCCCTTTGCTATATAGTAGGACCTTGTTGTTTATCAATTCTATATATAATGGTTTGCATCTTCTAATCTGAAACTCCCAATCCATCCCCCCTCCAACACACCCCCACCCCAGGCAACCACAAGTCTGTTCTCTATATCTGTGAATCTGTTTCATAGATAAGTTCATTTGTGTCATATTTTAGATTCAACATATAAATGATTCCCCTGCTTTCTGATTCACTACAGGGATTATGGTAGCAAACATAAAACCTCCTCCCACTTACTTTTCTGCCAATTTTTAGTTAATTTCCTTTCATTTGTCAAGCCTCAGCACAATTTTTACCCCCTTTAATAAGTAATCTCTCTTAACTGGAAAACAGTTTTGGAAATATAAAACAGAGAGGGGAATAAAAATGTGTAATCCTACCATTCAGAGAAAATAGTTTATTAATATTTTGGAATATCTTCTAATGCTTTTTTAGAGCACAAATATACTGTCTACTTAATTAAAAATTATATATAAAGTTATATCAATATCTTGCATTTTTTAGCTTAAAAATTATAGTATGGGTATTTTCCCACATTGGAATGCTTTTCTGGAGATGGTATAGTTAAGAGCACAGGCTCTACAGTCAAATTCGTCTCTGGATTTAAATCTCTCCTCTCCCACTTACTCGCTGTATGACTTTGGGTAAGTTACTTAACCTCTCTATGCCAGTTTTCTTATCCCATAAAATGGAGATGATAATGAAATACCTACTTCAGGATTTCTGTGTTTATTAAACAAATTACTATATATAAAACACTAGAAGAGGGCTTCCCTGGTGGCGCAGTGGTTGAGAGTCTGCCTGCCGATGCAGGGGACACGGGTTCATGCCCCGGTCCGGGAAGATCCCACATGCTGTGGAGCAGCTGGGCCCATGAGCCATGGCCTCTGAGCCTGCGTGTCTGGAGCCTGTGCTCCACAATGGAAGAGGCCACAGCAGTGAGAGGCCTGCGTACCGCAAAAAAACCAAAAAACAAAAAGCAAAAAACACTAGAAGAATACCTTGCAAATAGTAAGCACTAAATGAACATTAGCTATTACTATTTTAAAATATTTTTGAAATGTAATATAATACTGCATAATTTGGATATACTATAATTTATGTAATCAATCCCTTATTATTGGACATTTAGGTTGTTTCTAATTTTTTAATATTTTAACATTGTAATGTGTCTATATCCTTGTGCTCACATCTATGTCCATTTATCTAATTATTTACTTTGTTAAGTTCTTAGAAATTATGAGCCATATTAATTCATTTATTATTCATTATTTCTTCCTCGACTCCCTGCCCCTGTAAGAGTATGTTCCAGGAGGACAGAAAATTTGTCTTTCTTGTTTAGTACTTAATTTCTAGTATCTGGAAGAGTTCCTGACACATAGTAAGGACTTGATAAATACTGTTTGTCATACTGTTTGTTGAAAACAGTATGTCCAGTTTAAGAATCTTGCTAAATTAATCTCCATAAATTAACACTTTCTCCTGAGTGTGTGAGTGCCTGACTCATGCCTCCCTTTCTTGTTGGACAATGTAGTTTACATTCTTTGATAGTTACATAGCTTTGATAACATCCATGAGAGATTGCTCTTTTGGTATGCTGTTTATCATACTCCACTAGCTGTATACTTGTTAAAGAGGGTGCCTGGTCTTATCCTTTTTCTGTCCTACTAAATGTTCTGTGTATAGAATGATCTTCTGCTTTAGTCAGTCCTGTTCATCATGATCATTCCCATTTTCATGACTGTGCTGGGCTCAGATAAGGCATATTTATTCTAAGCAACTAGCAAGGTGATTTAAGCAAACAGGGTAATTATTTTAAGGATATGGAGTTTTCTTACAGAATTCAAGGATAATGCAGTGAGAGACTCTGGAAGGGTGTAGTAGGCTCTTGAACCAAAAAAATCAGGATTTTTCTTTTGCTCCTTCTTTTTACAGATCAGTTTTTCCCACTTCTCTGCCCTCTACAGCTCCTGATGTTACCTGTCACAGTTCCAGCCATGCTTAAAGACTAACCTACCTATTTTGAGTCCCAATTTAGAATTTCTGAGATAGAAATTTGATTGGCCTGACTTGGTTTGGGTCCAGCATCCAGTGCAGTCTAGTCAGTCTTGCCATAAGAGTAGGAATCATATAGTAAAACATGGCTGTCAGGTATTCATTCCTGTGAAGGAAGGGTCAGTTCTGAGAGAAAAGGGGAGAACTATTTTGAGCTGAGAAGAAATTCCCCAACATATCTGCCACAATGGTCTTACGCAAATCCTTTCCTTATCTGAATTTGTTGGTTTACCTAAACTTTATGTATCCTTAAAATTCCAGAAAGAATTCCTGTTTTAGACCATAAAGATACAAATTATTATTATGTTTAAAATTTCTGGCCGTCTTGAGAACTTACTTTCTACCCTTGGTATTTAGTATTATGTTAAACAATAGGTTATTTTCTAATTGTTTAATTCAGGGAGTTTCCAATTTCCAAACTGGTACATGTTTTGAAGGGGAGCGAAATTTCTCAAATTTAATTTCTACACAGAAGGTGTTCAGTTAATATTTGGTGAATTGATTACAGTGCTTGATAACAGCCTTGATTTATTTGAAAGAGCTAAAAGAACTTATTCTGTCAAGTGAAAAGTTTGTATCTTGTGTACTATGCATAGAAACACTTCACTAATAACCAGTAGAACTTTGAGTATCTATGATACACCTCAAGTTCGTGAACAACTTTTCATCTCCGTCACCACCTTCATTGAATTCTTTGTCATCTATCTGAGAGGCTATTATTGCATTTCACTCTCATTCCAACTCCCTGTTGCCCCTCTTGCTCCTTTCCAACCCATTCTTCTCACAGTAGCAGAAAGAATTTTCCTAAAAATACAACCCCAGTCATGTCATTCCTCTCCTTAAAATCCTTCAGAGACTTCATATTGTACTTAGAATAAAATCCAAACTTTTCCATGGCCTGTAAAAGTCAGTGTGAGCTGACCCCACCATATGTCTTTTTTTTTTTTTTTTTTTTCTTTTGTTGCGTTGGGTCTTAGTTTTGGCGCATGGGATATTTGCTGAGGCATGCGGGATCTTTCATTGCGGTGCACTGGCTTCTCTCTAGCTCTTCTCTAGTTGTGGCCTGCAGGCTCCAGGGCGTGTGGGCTCTGTAGTTTGCGGTACACAGGCTCTCCAGTTGAGGGGTGCGAGCTCGGTAGTTGTGGTGCGTGGGCTTAATTTCCCCGGCATGCGGGATCTTAATTCCCCAACCAGGGATCGAACCCGCATCCCCTGCATTGGAAGGCGGATTCTTTACCACTGAACCACAAGGGAAGTCCCACCACCATATGTGTTAAATCTCATTTTTCAAGTCACTGTCCCTTTGCTCGCCATGATCTATCCAGTTTTCTTTCAGCTCCTCGGGCACATCAATATCTTTCTCTCCTCAGGGTCTTCGCACATGCTATTTATTGCCTCTGTCAAGAGAGCTGCAACCCTCACAACATTGCTGCGCTTTCAGGTCTCGCTTAAATGTCACCAACTTTTCCTGACCTGACTCTTCCTCAGCACTCTCTCTAAGATCACATTCCTCTGTTTGTTTCTATTTTAACATAATGAATTCATGTTTATTTCTTTTCTTCATGGAATGTTCACAACTTACTATTTTATTTTTCTCCTCACATTTTTTTTTTTGGTCTGTTTCCCCCTCCAGATTATAAACTTCATGAGTGTGTAGGGACTGTGCTAGTTTCCACCCCCCACCCCCCCTTATTGTAGCTCTAGCACCTTCTGCAGGGCCTGGCATATAGTAGCTGTTCGAAATATACTTGTTAATTTCATAACCAAATGAATAATAAGATAAATAGAATGGAACTTAGAATGCTAATTTTCCAATAGTCTTATGTGATCCCAGTAGTTTCCAGTGGTTCTAGGATGGTCAGAATGCAAAAGTCCATGATTGATACCATGTCATTTTAAGTAAATCATTTGATCTTTCTGTTCCTCAGTTTTCCCATGCATAAGTAAACTATAATCATACCATCTTAATTTGTTAATGGAAACATTACTCATCAAGGCATTTGGAAGTGATGTTGAGTGATCATACTGCTAATTAGGCATGCAAACGGGGTGTGTATGTGTGTGCGTGTGTGTTTCATGAAAAGTGTACAGCTGGATGTGCTTTCTTCCTGAAAACTGGAGAATTTATCTATGCAAATTAATGAAAGTTTGTTGATAGAGATGATTACATCATAAAAAGATCTTTTAGCAAATCTTCATTAATTTGTACTTCTTCAATAAGAGGGGTAGAAAAGAGACTTGCAAAATCTTAAGAGGGGAGAAAGTATCCTGAAATTGTGACAGTAGATTTCTGCCTTTTATCTCTGTCTACACTAGCAAGATGTACACTATTGTCAGAAGGTCCTACAGCCAATCTCCATAGGCCTGGAATCAAAAGGGTATATTGCATTTAGTTTCTGGAATTTCTTTTTCTAACAGCTTGAATTTTCACACTTTATAGTACCTTACATATTTACAACATTTTGCAATACATTTTTACATTCATAAACAGGGGAGAAATTATCAATATTTTAGAGGTATGGAACCTGAAATTACATAATTTTCCCTCAGGCCACATAATTAGTAAATGCCAATGGGGTGGGGGGAGGGGAGGGGGATAGAGGTGGGTAAGTGCTCTCAAACTCTAGCCTTTTGACTTTTGACCCATAGTTCATTCCACTACCCTAGGCTATCTCTGTCACAAGTGCTAGGTGCTAAACTGACATTTCCTGGTGGCCCTAATAGAGACTTGCAAATAAGTCATGAAAATCATTTTATAAATAGAATCACTCAAAAGAAATCTATAATTATGCAAGCATCTAGAATATTAACCTTAGTGATCTCACCAATATTCATATATTAAACCTCTTTTCTTTGGTCTGTGACTTACTCCAGTTTCGGAACCCTTGATAATGCTTTTTAAAATAATGACTACGCAGTTCTAAAAAGATGCTTCTATTAACTATTTTGCCACCTGATGTTCAAAACTATCTTGATCGCCTAGTGCCCTCTACTGAAAGAGTCATAGTATAACAATTAATTTCTAAGAAACTGATTATCGTTTGTTCTCAGGATAGCAAAGGGCCTCCAATTTTGTAGTGGCTCTTCAACAAATTCTTCATTTCTAAGTATATTATATCATATACGTGAAGAAATTGTATTGCCAGTACCCAGCTCAGTGACCAATTCAGAGGTCACTCAATAAGTGTTTGGTGAATTAGTTAACATGTGTTTTGGTTTATTCTAGTAGTGCTCATGTGACAGTCTGCAGTGGCATTCTTTTGTAAAGTAATATCATTCTTTTGCAGTATTAATTGGTCCTCAGTAACTTTCTCGTCTACTCCTATAGTCCTGCCTTGAGACTTGACAGCCGGAGTGATTTCTTATCTTTCCCCATTCCCACCCCCAGCCCCCTGATTGTCAGTTTTGGTTTCATTCAAAATACACTGGAAGTTTATAAGAGCTTGGGCTTTTGAGTAAGATCTAAGTTTAAATCCAGACTGCCACTTCCTTGAATAAGTTACTCATCCTTTAAAAGATTTTCCCATACGTAGAATGGGGAAATAGTCAAATCTAACTCCTAGGATTATTGTGAGGTTTCAAATGACATAATGCAATAAAGTGCTCAGCGCAGTGCCCATCACTTAGCAACTGCTCAGTTACTGTTAGCTTTTACTATTATTTAATTATTTTTTGTTATATTTTAGCTTAAGCTTTAGGTTTGTCTTGAATATTGAATTCACTGGCTGAGTGAATGCACTGAAGGACTAGTTGTTGCTATACTTGACAGCATTTGCAGAATGTATTTGTTTAATAAAAATCTCTCTCGAGGGAGGAAACTTCTGAAGATCCCCAGATTCTATAATTCTTTTTCATATCTCATGTTATAACAATTTTTAGCCAGAAAGACTTGCCCCAGATTCCTATCCCTTTGGACCTCTTTATACTCATCAAACATTTTTTATTAATTCTTCCCCATTCTTTGTGAAGGTGCTAAATAATCTTCATTTACTAAAATGTGAGGGTCTAGAGCACAGAGAAGAGGAAACCTGGAAACCATGGAAGAAGATAGGACAAACAAGATTTTGTGTATTTTACTATACTGGTGCAAAGGAGTTGGCCAGCCACATTTAAATTTTGTTTTAATAAAAGAAAAATCTTCAGTTTGTTAGGGTTTTTATTTAATTTAAATTTTTGTCACATTAATGCATGTACATAGTCTAAAAAGCCAAATTGTACTATAAGGCTTGTAATGAAGAATGCAATCTCTGGACCCATCTCTCCCCCAAGACTACCCCCTCTACCTCCATTTCCCACCAGTCACTGCTGTCAAGTCTTTTAGCTGGCTGTTCTGGTATTTACACTCATATTTCTAAATAACATGCCTACACTGCTATTTCTTAATGTTTCAGTTTTAAATATTAACTATTTGTTACTATTTATCACCCCCACATTCATAGACACAAATATATTTCCCTCTTTTCATCCCCTCATCTGGTCATATTGTTAGATGAATACTCAATATTTGTTATTATGACCTTTATATACACATTATACTCATGGTTGAGTTAATTATGCAGACTCTTATTTTTCCTCCCTGGCACTACTTTTTAGTTTTCTTCAGTTAATAGTTGCCTAATTCCTTTGCTTAGTTTGCTGTACAACTATGACAAATTACTCTCCCAACTTTTAGGAAGAATTGTAAATATCCTTTCATTATATTAAACATATCAGGGAATCTACTGTTTTCTTTTTCACTTTCTTTCTTTATTTAAAACTTAAGATACTCATCCTGTAATTCTCCAATGTCTTGTTCCAATCTGGATTATGGTACATAGGAGTCATCCAGGTATTTGCTTCAGGTTGAGAAATCCTTTTGCCATGGTGCTGTATTGCATCCCATTTCCTGGACCCTGGATCTCCCTCTGTACTAGATGTATACCAATATTCCAGTTGCCTCACTCTCTTCCCTCAAGTCCTCTGCTCCTTTGCCACTCTGCTATGTACAGGCATACGTTGTTTTATTGCACTTTGCAGATAACGCATTTTTTTTACAAATTAAACGTTTGTGGCAACCCTGCATTGAGCAAGTCTTTCAGCACCATTTTTCCAACAGCATTTGCTCACTTTGTATCTTGATGTTACATTTTGGTAATTCTTGCACTATTTCAAACCCTCCTCCAGCAAAAAGATTATTACTCACTGAAAGCTTAGATGATGGTTAGCATTTTTTTAACAATAAAGTATTTTTAAATTAAGGTACATACATTTTTTTTGTTTGTTTTGTTGTTCTGTAAGACATAATGCTACTGCTCACTTAATAGATTATAGTATAGTTTAAACATAACATTTATATGCACTGGGAAACCAAAAAGTATGTGTGACTTGCTGTGAAGTTTGCTTTATTGTAGTGGTCTGGAACCAAATCCTCAATAACTCTGAGATATGCCATTCTCTTTGGCTTTTGATTGGGTTTGGCCAATGGGAGACTCAGCATTCAATGTTAGGGAGAGAAGTGAGGATGGGGTATTTATTCTCCTGACTTCTTCCCTCTGTCTGAAGCCACAGCTCCTGCCTGGTAGTCCTCTTCAGATAGCATTGTCTCTGGCTTCCAGTAACCACTCTCTCCCCTTGCCCCTTCAGGCCTAGGGCTGTTACTAAGCCCAGAGTGCTGTACTACTCCTTACTGATTTCCCTAAGCCCTGTCCACACCCTTCTAAACAGTCCCTTTATTAAACTCTCTTCAGTTACCCAGTTTGAGTGTGTCATCTGTTTGTTCCTTCTTTTTGGTGATAGGTTCTCCAGCAGCTTCCTGAGAAAGGGTACGTGGGAAGTAAGTTGTTTAAAAAAAATATTGTTTGTCCAAAAATATCTTAATTCTATCCTTACACATGACCAATAGTTTGGCAGGGATGGATATCTAGGTTAGAAATAATATTCCCTCATGCTGTTCTTGCTTCATTGCTTTCTAGCTTCAACTGTTGCTGTTGAAAAGTGTGAAGATATTCTGGTTTTTAACTCTTTGCATGTGACTTATTTTTTCTCTAACAGCTCTTACAATCTTCCTAATCCCAGACCTGAAATTCAACAATGATGTGCCTTGATGTGGGTCTTTTTCGTTTGTTGTGCTGGATACTCAATGAGTTTCATTCGGTCCTAAAACTTGTCCTTCAATTATAGGAAATATTCTTGTGTTATTTCTTCAGAGATGTCCTATATGCTTTTTTCTTTTTCATTTCTTTCCCAATTTGGATGTTGGAGCTCAATTGACCCTTAAATTTTCTTTCTTTCTTTTTTTCCATCACTCATTTTCCTTCAGCTTATGGTTTTGTTTTATTTTCTGGGAGGTTTCCTCAGTTTTATCTTTGAACTCTTCTATTGGGTGGGCCAAAAAGTTCCTTCGGTTTTTAATTAAAAGACACATTTTTCATTTTCACCAAGGACTTTGTTGAACAGCGTATTCACCCTTTTGTTCCACTACCTTCTGCCACTTTTCAGGCAACTTCATAATTCCATCTTCCCCCAATTTTTTATCTCTTTGAACCAAGAACTGTTCCAGGTGCCTTTTACAGTTTTCCAGGGACTTGAAATTTTTTCCATTAAGAGAAGTTTGTAAAGATCGAAATAAATGGAAATATGAAGGAGCAATGTTTGGTGAATATGGCGGATGAATCAGAACTTCTCAGCCAAGCTGTAACAGTTTTTGCCTGGTCATCAAAGAAACATGTGGTCTTGCGTTGTCCTGGTTGAAGATTATGCGTTTTCTGTTGACTAATTCCAGACGCTTTTCATCGAGTGCTGCTTTCAGTTGGTCTAACTGGGAGCAGTACTTGTTGGAATTAATCATTTGGTTTTCTGGAAGGAGCTCTTAATAGAGGACTCCCTTCCAGTCCCACCATATACACAACATCACCTTCTTTGGATGAAGACCAGCCTTTGGTGTGGTTGGTGGTGGTTCATTTCCCTTGCCCCACGATCTCTTCTGTTCCACATTATTGTACAGTATCCACTTTTCATCTCCTGTCACAATTTATTTTAAAAACAGAACGTTTTTGTTACGTTTAAGTACAGAATCGCATGCGGAAATATGGTCAAGAGGTTTTTTTCCGTTTAACTTACGTGGAACCCAAACATCAAAGTGATTAACATAACCAAGCTAGTGCAAATGATCTTCAGCGTTTGATTTGGATATTTTAAGTATGTCAGCTACGTCCCACGTGGTATAAGGTTGATTGTTCTCAATTAATGTCTCAATTTGATCACTATCAACTTCAACTGGTCTACCTGACTGTGGAGCATCGTCCAGTGAGAAATCTGCAGCACGAACTCTGCAAACCACTTTTGACACATTTGATCAGTCACAGCACCTTCTCCATATACTGCACAAATCTTTTTGTGCATTTCAGTTGCGTTTTTACCTTTCTTGAAATAATAAAGCATAATATGCCAAAAATGTTGCTTTTTTTCTCCCATCTTTAATATTAAAATGGCTACACAAAAATTCACCAATGTTCGGGACTTCCCTGGTGGTCCAATGGGTAAGACTCCATGCTCCCAAGGCAGGGGGCTCAGGTTCGATCCCTAGTCGGGGAACTAGACCCCGCATGCATGCTGCAACTAAAAAATATCCTGCGTGTCACAACTAAAGATTCTGTATGCTGCAGTGAAGATCCCGTGTGCCACAACTAAGACCAGACACAGCCAAAATAAATAAATAAACAAACAAAACTTTCTTTAAAAAAAATTCACCAATTTTGAGTTTTTAAAAATATTTATTTATTTATTTATATTTTTGGCTGCATGGGATCTTAGCTGCGGCATGCAGGATCTTTTGTTGTGGCGTGTGGGCTTCTCTCTAGTTGTGGCGTGTGGGCTCCAGAGCATGTGGGCTCTGTAGTTGTGGCCCACGGGCTTAGTTGCCATGAGGCATGTGGGATCTTATTTCCCCAACCAGGGTTTGAACCTGGGTCCCCTGTATTGGATGGTGGATTCTTAACCACTGGACCACCAGGGAAGTCCCAGTAAGTTTTTTTTTTTTTAATGCAGGCTGATATGACAGCTGTCACAATACAATCTAACAAAATTGTTTGGAATGAAGTTAAAGACGACTAAGCACTACTAGAGCCATCTTACGGAAAAAACCGAACGAACCTTTTGGCCAAACTAATACTTAATTTATTTATAATTATTGTTATATTTTCCATTTCCAAAAGTATTTTGTCATTCTTTTTAAAAATAGATTTATCATCTTATTTCATGGATGCTATCTCTTCTTTTTTCTCTTTTTTTTTTTTGGTGGTACGCGGGCCTCTCACTGCTGTGGCCTCTCCCGTTGCGGGGCACAGGCTCCGGACGCACAGGCTCAGCGGCCATGGCTCACGGGCCCAGCCGCTCTGCGGCATGTGGGATCTTCCCGGACCAGGGCACGAACCCGTGTCCCCTGCATCTGCAGGCGGATTCTCAACCACTGCGCCACCAGGGAAGCCCATTCTTTTTTCTCTTTGAGGATACATTACATTTTTTTTTTTTTTTTTTGCGGTATGCGGGCCTCTCACTGCTGTGGCCTCTCCCGTTGCGGAGCACAGGCTCCGGACGCGCAGGCCTAGCGGCCATGGCTCACGGGCTTAGTTGCTCCGCGGCATGTGGGATCTTCCCGGACCAGGGCACGAACCCGTGTCTCCTGCATCGGCAGGCGGACTCTCAACCACTGCGCCACCAGGGAAGCCCTACATTGTTGTTTTTTTAAATAGGATTTTTTTTTCCTGTTACCTACTTTTCTTCAAGTTCCTTTTGACTATTTCTATTGGTCTCTTCCATGTTAGAGACTATCCTCAAGTGTCTGATGATTCTTGATGTTCATTCACATTTAAAGTTAAATCTTCAGGAATTCCAATTACATATACCTAAAGCTGCTTAAAATTGTCTCACAACTGATTTTCTATTCATTTTTTCCCATCTTTTGTTTTGTTTTTAATCTGGACATATACATAGAAAATTATATTGGATAGTTTCTATTATTATCCCTACAAATTCACAAAAATTTTCTTCTGCAATGTCTAAACTGCTGTTATTTCCATCCTCATTAGAAGTTCAATTTGCACCTTTTTACTAATTTGCATGTTTGTGTTTATTATTCAGTCTTTCCTCTACCCTGTAGAACATATGGAATATAGTTATAATAACTTTTAATATTCTTGTCTACTAATTATATCACCTGTCTCATTTCTCAGTATGTTTCTATTTATTAATTTTTTTTGACTTATAATGGGTTGTATTTTCCTGGTTTCTTTATTTCTGGTAACTTTATTTTTTTTTTTTAAACATCTTTATTGGAGTATAATTGCTTTACAATGGTGTGTTAGTTTCTGCTTTACAACAAAATGAATCAATTATATATATACATATGTTCCCATATCTCTTCCCTCTTGCATCTCCCTCCCTCCCACCCTCCCTATCCCACCCCTCTAGGTGGTCACAAACCACTGAGCTGATCTCGCTGTGCTATGCGGCTGCTTCCCACTAGCTATCCACCCTACATTTGGTAGTGTAGTGTATATATGTCCATGCCACTCTCTCACTTCATCACAGCTTACCCTTCCCCCTCCCCATATCCTCAAGGCCATGCTCTAGTAGGTCTGTGTTTTATTCCCATCCTACCCTTAGAATCTTCATGACATTTTTTTCCCCTTAGATTCCATATATATGTGTTAGCATATGGTATTTGTTTTTCTCCTTCTGACTTACTTCACTCTGTATGACAGACTCCACGTCCATCCACATCACTACAAATAACTGAGTTTCGTATCTTTTTATGGCTGAGTAATATTCCATTGTATACATGTGCCACATCCATTCATCTGTTGATGGACACTTAGGTTGCTTCCATGTCCTGGCTGTTGTAGAGCTGCAATGAACATTTTGGTACATGACTCTTTTTGAATTTTGGTTTTCTCAGGGTATATGCCGAGTAGTGGGATTGCTGGGTCGTATGGTAGTTCTATTTGTAGTTTTTTAAGGAACCTCCATACTGTTCCCCATAGTGGCTCTATCAATTTACATTCCCACCAGCAGTGCAAGAGTGTTCCCTTTTCTCCGCACCCTCTCCAGCATTTATTGTTTCTAGATTTTTTGATGATGGCCATTCTGACCAGTGTGACATGATATCTCATTGTAGTTTTGATTTGCATTTCTCTAATAATTAATGATGTTGAGCATTCTTTCATGAGTTTGTTGGCAATCTGTATATCTTCCTTGGAGAAATGTCTATTTAGGTTTTTGGCCCATTTTTGGATTGGGTTGTTTGTTTTTCTGTTATTGAGCTGCATGAGTTGCTTATAAATTTTGGAGATTAATTCTTTGTCAGTTGCTTCATTTGCAACTATTTTCTCCCAGTCTGAAGTTTGTCTTTTGGTCTTGCTTATGGTATCTTTTTCTGTGGAAAAGCTTTTAAGTTTCATTAGGTCCCATTTATTTTTGTTTTTATTTCCATTTCTCTAGGAGGTGGGTCAAAAAGGATCTTGCTCTGATTTATGTCATAGAGTGTTCTGCCTATGTTTTCCTCTAAGAATTTGATAGAGTCTGGCTTTACATTTAGGTCTTTAACCCATTTTGAGTTTATTTTTGTGTATGGTGTTAGGGAGTGTTTTAATTTCATACTTTTACATGTAGCTGTCCAGTTTTCCCAGCACCACTTATTGAAGAGGCTGTCTTTTCTCCACTGTATATTCTTGCCTCCTTTATCAAAGATAAGGGGACCATATGTGTGTGGGTTTATCTCTGGGCTTTCTGTCCTGTTCCATTGATCTATATTTCTATTTTTGTGCCAGTACCATACTGTCTTGTTACTGTAGCTTTGTAGTATAGTCTGAAGTCAGGGAGGCTGATTCCTGCAGCTCCTTTCTTCTTTCTGAATATTGCTTTGGCTATTTGGGGTCTTTTGTGTTTCCATACAAATTGTGAAATTTTTTGTTCAAGTTCTGTGAAAAATGCCATTGGTAGTTTGATAGGGATTGCATTGAATCTGTAGATTGCTTTGGGTAGTAGAGTCATTTTCACATTGTTGATTCTTCCAATCCAAGAACATGGTATATCTCTCCATCTGTTTGTATCATCTTTAATTTCTTTCATCAGTGTCATATAATTTTCTGCATACAGTTCTTTTGTCTCCTTAGGTAGGTTTATTGCTAGATATTTTATTCTTTTTGTTGCAATGGTAAATGTGAGTGTTTCCTTAATTTCTTTTTCAGATTTTTCATCATTAGTGTATAAGACTGCCAGAGATGTCTGGGCATTAATTTGTATCCTGCTACTTTATCAAATTCATTGATTAGCTCTAGTAGTTTTCTGGTAGCATATTTAGGATTCTCTATGTATAGTATCATGTCATCTGCAAACAGTGACAGCTTTACTTCTTCTTTTCCTATTTGGATTCCTTTTATTTCTTTTTCTTCTCTGATTGCTGTGCTAGAACTTCCAAAACTATGTTGAATAAGAGTGGTGAGAGTGGGCAACCTTGTCTTGTTCCTGATCTTAGTGGAAATGGTTTCAGTTTTTCACCATTGAGGATGATATTGGCTGTGGGTTTGTCATATATGGCCTTTATTATTTTGAGGAAAGTTCCCTTTATGCCTACTTTCTGCAGAGTTTTTGTCATAAATGGGTGTTGAATTTTGTCAAAAGCTTTCTCTGCATCTCTTGAGATGATCGTATGGTTTTTCTCCTTCAGTTTGTTAATATGGTGTATCATGCTGATTGATTTGTGTATATTGAAGAATCCTTGCATTCCTGGAATAAACTCCACTTGATCGTGGTGTATGATCCTTTTAATGTGCTGTTGGATTCTGTTTGCTAGTATTTTGTTGAGGATTTTTGCATTTATGTTCATCCGTGATATTGGCCTGTAGTTTTCTTTCTTTGTGACGTCTTTGTCTGGTTTTGGTATCAGGGTGATGCTGGTCTCATAGAATGAGTTTGGGAGTTTCCTCCCTCTGCTATCTTTTGGAAGAGTTTGAGAAGGATAGTTGTTAGCTCTTCTCTAAATGTTTGATAGAATTCACCTGTGATGCCATCTGGTCCTGGGCTTTTGTTTGTTGGAAGCTTTTTAATCACAGTTTCAATTTCAGTGCTTGTGATTGGTCTGTTCATATTTTCTATTTCTTCCTGGTTCAGTCTCGACAGGTTGTGCATTTCTAAGAATTTGTCCATTTCTTCCAGGTTGTCCATTTTATTGGCATAGAGTTGCTTGTAGTAATCTCTCATAATCTTTTGTATTTCTGCAGTGTCAGTTGTTACTTCTCTGTTTTCATTTCTTATTCTATTGATTTGAGTCTTCTCCCTTTTTTTCTTGATTAGTCTGGCTAATGGCTTGTCAATTTTGTTTCTCTTCTCAAAGAACCAGCTTTTAGTTTTATTGATCTTTGCTATCATTTCCTTCATTTCTTTTTAATTTATTTGTGATCTGATCTTTATGATTTCTTTCCTTCTGCTAAATTTTTGGTTTTTTTGTTCTTCTTTCTCTAATTGCTTTAGGTGCAAGGTTAGGTTGTTTATTCGAGATGTTTCCTGTTTCTTAAGGTATGATTGTATTGCTATAAACTTCCCTCTTAGAACTGCTTTTGTATATCCCATAGGTTTTGCGTCGTCATGTCTCCATTGTCATTTGTTTCTATGTATTTTTTTATTTCCTCTTTGATTTCTTCAGTTATCACTTCATTATTAAGTAGTGTATTGTTTAGCCTCCATGTGTTTGTATTTTTTACAGATCTTTTCCTGTAATTGATATCTAGTCTCATAGCGTTGTGGTCGGAAAAGATACTTGATTTGATTTCAATTTTCTTAAATTTACCAAGGCTAGATTTGTGACCCAGGATATGATCTATCCTGGAGAATGTTCTATGAGCACTTGAGAAAAATGTGTATTCTGTTGTTTTTGGATGGAATGTCTTATAAATATCAATTAAGTCCATCTTGTTTAATGTATCATTTAAAACTTGTGTTTCCGTATTTATTTTCATTTTGGATGATGTGTCCATTGGTGAAAGTGGGGTGTTAAAGTCCCCTACTATGATTGTGTTACTGTTGATTTCCCCTTTTATGGCTGTTAGTATTTGCCTTATGTATTGAGGTGCTCCTATGTTGGGTGCATAAATATTTACAATTGTTATATCTTCTTCATGGATTGGTCCCTTGATCACTATGTAGTATCCTTCTTTGTCTCTTGTAATAGTCTTTATTTTAAAGTCTATTTTGTCTGATATGAGAATTGCTACTCCAACTTTCTTCTGATTTCCATTTGCATGGAGTATCTTTATCCCTCACTTTCAGTCTGTATGTGTCCCTAGGTCTGAAGTTGGTCTCTTGTAGACAGCATATATATGGGTCTTGTATTTGTATCCATTCAGCCAATCTGTGTCTTTTGGTGGGACCATTTAATCCATTTACATTTAAGGTAATTATCGATATGTATGTTCCTATTACCATTTACTTAATTGTTTCGGGTTTGTTCTTGTAGGTCTTTTCCTTCTCATGTGTTTCTTGCCTAGAGAAGTTCCTTTAGCATTTGTTGTAAAGCTGGTTTGGTGGTGCTGAACTCTCTCAGCTTTTGCTTGTCTGTAAAGGTTTTAATTTCTCCATCAAATCTGATTGAGATCCTTGCTGGATAGAGTCATCCTGGTTGTAGGTTTTTTTCCTTCATCACTTTAAATATGTCCTGCCACTCCCTTCTGGCTTGTAGAGTTTCTGCTGAAAGATCAGATGTTAGCCTTATGGGGATTCCCTTGTGTGTTATTTGTTGTTTTTCCCTTGCTGCTTTTAATATGTTTTCTTTGTATTTAATTTTTGACAGTTTGATTATTATGTGTCTCGGTGTGTTTATCCTTGGGTTTATCCTGTATGGGACTCTCTGTGCTTCCTGGACTTGGTTGACTCTTTCCTTTCCTATATTAGGGAAGTTTTCAACTATAATCTCTTCAAATATTTTCTCAGTCCCTTTCTTTTTCTTTTCTTCTTCTGGGACCCCTATAATTCAAATGTTGGTGTGTTTAATGTTGTCCCAGAGGTCTCTGAGACTGTCCTCAGTTCTTTTCATTCTTTTTTCTTTCTTCTGCTCTGCAGTAGTTATTTCCACTATCTTATCTTCCAGGTCACTTATCCATTCTTCTGCGTCAGTTATTCTGCTATTGATCCCATCTAGAGTATTTTTAATTTCATTTATTGTGTTGCTCATCGTTACTTGCTTCCTCTTTATTTCTTCTAGGTCCTTGTTAAAAGTTTCTTGCAATTTGTCTATTCTATTTCCAAGATTTTGCATCATCTTTACCATCATTATTCTGAATTCTTTTTCAGGTAGACTGCCTGTTTCCTCTTCATTTGTTAGGTCTGGTGGGTTTTTATCTTGCTCCTTCATCTGCTGTGTGTTTTTCTGTCTTCTCATTTTGCTTATCTTACTATGTTTGGGGTCTCCTTTTTTCAGGCTGCAGATTCGTAGTTCCCGTTGTTTTTGGTGACTGTCCCCAGTGGCTAAGGTTGGTTCAGTGGGTTGAGTAGGTTTCCCTGTTGGGGGGGACTAATGCCTATGTTCTGGTGGATGAGGCTGGATCTTGTCTTTCAGGTGGGCAGGTCCATGTCTGGTGGTGTGTTTTGGGATGTTGGTAGCCTTATTATGATTTTAGGCAGCCTCTCTGCTAATGGATGGGGCTGTAGTCCTGTCTTGCTATTTGTTTGGCATAGGGTGTCCAGCACTGTACGTTGCTGGTCCTTGAGTGAAGCTGGGTCTTGGTGTTGAGATGGAGATCTCTGGGAGATTTTCGCTGTTTGATATTGCGTGGAGCTGGGAGGTCTCTTGTGGACCAGTGTCCTGAGGTTGGTTCCCCCACCTCAGAGACACAGCCCTGACGCCTGGCTGGAGTGCCAAGAGCCTTTAATCCACACAGCTCAAAATAAGAGGGAGAAAAAATAGAAAGGAAAGAAAGAAAGGAAGGAAGAAAGGAAGGAAGGGAGGAAGGAAGAAAGGAAAAAAGGGGGGAAGAAAGGAAGGAAGAAAGCAAGAAAGGAAGGAAGGAAGTTAGAAAGGAAGAAAGGGAGGAAGGAAGAGAGGAAGGAAGGAAGGAAGGGAGGAAGAAAGGGAGGAAGAAAGGGAGGAAGAAAGGAAGGAAGGAAGCGAGGAAGGAAGGGAGGAAGAAAGGAAGGAAGGAGGAAAGAAAGGAAGGAAGAAAGGAAGAAAGAAGGAAGAAGACAAATAAAGTAGAATAAAATATAGTTTTTAAAGTAAAAAATAATTATTAAAAAGAAAAATTTTATTTAAAAAAACGGGCCGGTCAGAACCCTAGGACAAATAGTGAAAGCAAAGCTATACACACAAAATCTCACATAGCAGCACACACATACACCCTCACAAAAAGAAAAAAGGGGAAAATAATAGTATATCTTGCTCCCAAAGTCCACCTCCTCAACTTGGGATATTTCGCTGTCTATTCAGGTTTTCCACAGATGCAGGGCACTTTAAGTTGATTGTGGAGCTTTAATCCTCTGCTTCTGAGGCTGCTGGGAGAGACCTCCCCTTCTCCTCTTTGTTCACACCGCTCCTGGGGTTCAGCTTTGGACTTGGCACCGCCTCTGCGCGTAAGTCATCTGAGGGCGTCTGCTCTTCGCTCAGACAGGACGGGGTTAAAGGAGCAGCTGATTCAGGGGCTCTGGCACAGGCCGGGGGGAGGGAGGGACATGGATGCGGGGCGAGCCTGCGGCGGCAGAGGCCGGCATGACGCTGCACCAGCCCGAGGCGCGCCGCGCGTTCTCCCGGGGAAGCTGTCCCTGGGTCCCGGGACCCTGGCAGTGGCGGGCTGCACAACCTCCCGGGAGGGGAGGTGTGGAGAGTGACCTGTGCTCGCACACAGGCCTCTTGATGGCGGCAGCAGCAAACCTAGCGTCCCACACCCGTCTCTGGTGTCCACGCCGAGAGCCGCGGCTTACGCCCGTTTCTGGAGCTCCTTTACGTGGTGCGCTTAATCCCCTCTCCTCTCGCACCAGAAAACAAAAAGGCAAGAAAAAAGTCTCTTGCCTCTTCGGCAGCTCCAGACTTTTTCCCAGACTCCCGCCCGGCTAGCCGTGGTGTACTAGCCCCTTCAGGCTGTGTTCACGCAGCCAACCCCAGTCCTCTCCCGGCATCGGACCGAAGCCCGAGCCTCAGCTCCCAGCCCCGGCCCGTCCCAGCGGGTGAGCAGACAAGCCTCTCAGGCTGGTGAGTGCTGGTCGGCACCGGTCCTCTGCGGGAATCTCTCCGCTGTGTCCTCCGCACCCGTTACTGTGCTCTCCTCCATGGCTCCGAAGCTTCCCCCCATCCACCCACAGTCTCCGCCCGTGAAGGGGCTTCTAGTGTGTGGAAACTTTTCCTCTTTCACAGCTCTCTCCCACTGGTGCAGGTCCCGTCCCTATTCTTTTGTCTCTGCTTATTCTTTTTTCTTTTGCCCTACCCAGGTATGTGGGGAGTTTCTTGCCTTTTGGGAGGTCTGAGGTCTTCTGCCAGCGATCAGTGGGTGTTCTATAGGAGCAGTTCCACGTGTAGATGTATTTGTGATGTATCTGTGGGGAGAAAGGTGATCTCCGCGTCTTAGTCTTCCGCCATCTTCTCTGTCTCCTAACTTTTTATTTGATGCTAGACATTGTTGTTTTACCTTGTTAGGTGCTGTATATTTTTGCACTCCTATAATTATTCCTGAGCTTTGTTTTGGACATAGTTAATTAGAAATATTTTGATCCTTTGAAGCTTGCTGTTAACTTCATTAGGTGCGACCAAAGTAAACTTTAATCCAGAGCTAGTTTTTATTCCACTGCTGAGGCAATGCCTACGAAGTACAATTGAACACCTTTTAATTTCACTATTTTCTTCTTTTTTTTTTTTCACCCATGCCGTGTGACATGCAGGATCTTAGTTCCCCAACCAGGGATTGAACCCATGCTCCTGCGTTGGAAGCACAGAGTCCTAACCACTGGACCACCAGGGAATTCCCTCCATTATTTTCTATCCTTATAATTTTTCGCTATCCCTAGTTCTGAGTCCCAGGGCTTGTACCTTCTGCTCTTTTCAGTTGGTTATTTCCCTAGCCTTAAGTAGTTTCTTCATAAACATGCTCTGATCAGTACTTAACTGAAAACTCAAAGGGTGACATTCTGCAGATCTCCAGAACTTTCTACTATGTGTCTCTCTCCTCTCCAGTACTGTGCCTAGCATATCATACCTGCCTTGGCTTATCTGGACATCCTGCTCTGTCTCCTCAACTAAGGCATATCACTGAGCTCCACCTAAGTTCTCTTCCTGTGCTCTGGCCTGAAAATTCTGTCCAGACAGTAAGCGGGGGCAATTGTTTGTTTCCTCTTTCTAAGGAATCACTCTTCTGTATAGCTTGATGGCCAATGTCTAAAAAATGTTGTTTTATATATTTTCTTTAATTGTTCAGCTGTTTTAGATGGGAAGGTGAATCAGGCTTGGCTGAAATCAGAAGTCCCTTCTAGTCTTTTTTAAAAATAACACACATACACATACATACATATACACATATGTGTATTTAACAAGCTCTTTATCATATTGCTTATACTCTTTTATGTTTTGCTTTTTTCAATAATGGTATATTCTGGTCAAGAACAAATTCAAAATTAAAAATGTAAAACCCTTAAAATGCCTAATATTGCACATAATTAAATAGCAAATTTTATGTTTGTAAATGCATACTTTTTAATGACTGATAAATTCTTTCTTACTTTTTAATTTATTCATATCTTGGTGAATGGAATACCATCTAGGCCCCAAGTAGGTATGGTTAGTGTGTGGCTGGGAATATCTGCTCCAACATATCCATTTCCCTAGGCCTTAGGTTTCATTCTTACAGAATCCCAAAGAGGTTTTGGCATCTCAGCTTCATTCGCTATAGACCATCATTGAAGCCAGGCCCACTAGCAACCAAGCAAATTGTTAGAGTCATACACAGAGACTCAACAAACATATTAAATCTCCAATCCTAGGTAAGAGCACCTATGTTAATAAATTTGGCCAGATCCTATCTTATTTTTTTCTAATTTTTTAACTGAATGAAAGATTCTTTAAATTCTATAGTGCTTTACAAATTTCAAAAGTTTCACACACATGATTTCATATAATCCCATAATAATCTCTTTTTTCTTTTCCTCTACCCCTATATTGCCCCTCCCCTCTTCCCTCTCCCCACTGGTAACCCCTAGTTTGTTCTCTTATATCAGTGATTCTGTTTCTTTTTTCTTTTATTCACTGTTTGTATGTGTTTAGATTCCACATATAAGTGATATCATACAGTATTTGTCTTTCTCTGTCTGACTTATTTCACTTAGCATAATACCTTCCAAGTCCATCCATGTTGCTGCAAATGTCAAAATTTCATTCTTTTTTATGGCTGAGTAGTATCCCACATCTTCTTTATACATTCATATGTAATGGACACTTAGGTTGTTTCCATACAGATCCTTCCTTACTTTTTTCCTTGGACTGACCCCTGTAGAATATACTCTAAACATGCTTTCCAGATTTCTGACAATGCAAGTTGTCCTTTAACTGCTGTGTTTTCTGTGTATATGGTAATTACTCCTCTTCAATATATCGTGCAACTTTCCTTCTGAGCTCTACTGGGAACTAGTTATTGTTGTGGGCTTAGTGGGATCCTTGATGTGGGTCTTGAGGAGATATATATATATATATATATTTAATTTGGGTATTATCAGCATATAAATTATATTTAAGTCATAAGATTGGTTGTGGCCACTTACTCACCAAGAAAGTGAGTTTAGACATGGAAGAAAAGAGGTGGAAGGGCCAAACCCAACATTTAGAGATCAGGTTGAGGAAGATGAACCAACAAAGGAGGAACGGCCAATGAGGTAAAAGGAAGACTGATTCCTAAAAGCAAATGAAGAGTATGATTCAGGGAGAAAAGAGAGATCAATGAACTGAGAATTGACCATTGGCTATGGCCACATAAAGCCTATTGTTGATGTTGGCAGGCAGTTTGAGTTGACTATTGGTGGCAAAACTCTGATTGGAGTAGGTTTAAGAGAATACATGGAAAGAACTTATAAAACAGAGAATACAGTCAACATTTTTGAAGAGTTTTTTAAATAGAAAGAGTGGAGAACTAGAGTGGGAGCTGGAGGAAAGTGTCAACTCAAGGGACAACTCCTCTCTCTGTTTTAGGATGGGATGTTTTGGAGCATGTTTCTATGCTTGTGTGAATGATCCAGTAGAGACAGAAGAGTTAATGTGCAGGAAGCCATGGGGAGAATTACCAGAGTTATGTCCTTGATGAGTTGAGATGAGAAAGAACGGGATCTAATGCTCAAATGGAGGGGTTGGCTTTAGGAGCATAGATAATTCATTTTTACAAATAGGAAGAAAGGCAGTATCTGGGCACATATATGCAGTGGGTAGATGTGATAATAGTAGGAACTTGTGGAAATTCCCTTTTGAGTGCTTTTAATTTCTCAGTGCATTAGTAAATAAGGTCAATTTGGAAACAATTTTTTTTTTTTGTGGTACGCAGGCCTCTCACTGTTGTGGCCTCTCCCGTTGTAGAGCACAGGCTCAGGCCCAGCCGCTCCGCGGCATATGGGATCTTCCCAGACCGGGGTGCGAACCCGTGTCCCCTGCATCGGCAGGCGGATTCTCAACCACTGCGCCACCAGGGAAGCCTGGAAACAATATTTTTGAAAAATTCACTCAAATTTTACAAAACCTAGTTTTCATTAATTAATTTTATTGAGGTATAATTGACATACAGTAAAATGTGCAGATCTTATGTGTATAGTTTGATCATTTAAGACAATTGTACACCCTCATGTAATAAACACCCCAGGCAAGACAAACACAGGACATTTCCATCAACACAGCAAAGTGCCTCCAGCCGCTGTCTATTCAAGTCCCTCATGTCTCTCCCTTCCACCTCCTGCTGCCCAGCAATGCCAGGCAACAACTGTTCTAATTTTTATCAGTATAGATGCATTTTTCATCTTTTAAATCTTCATATAGATGGAATAATAAAGTAGGCAGTGTTTTGTGTCTAGTTTCTTTTCTCAATACAATGTTTTTGAAATCATCTATTTTATTATGTGTATCAATAGTTCATTATTTGTTATTGCTCAGTAGTATTCCATTGCATGAATATACCACAATGTGTATTATTCCCCTATTGGTGAACATTTGGGTTGTTTCTGGTTTCCGGCTACAATGAATAAGCTGCTATGAACATTCTTGTGCTAATCTTTTTTTTAAAATAGATCTTTTTCTTAAAAAAAAAATTATTTATTTATATTTTTGGCTGCATTGGGTCTTCGTTGCTGTGTGCAGGCTTTCTCTAGTTGCTGTGAGCGAGGGTTACTCTTCGTTGTGGTGTGCGGGCTTCTCATTGAAGTGGCTTCTCTTGTTGTGGATAATGGACTCTAGGCCATCAGTAGTTGTGGCACGCAGGCTCAGTAGTTGTGGCTCAAGGGCTTAGTTGCTCTGCGGCATGTGGGATCTTCACAGACCAGGGCTCGAACCTGTGTCCCCTGCATTGGCAGGTGGATTCTTAACCACTGTGCCACGAGGAGAGTTCCTTTAATAGATCTCTACTGGAGCATAATTGCTTCACAATACCATGTTACTTTCTGTTGCACAATAAAGTGAATCAGCCATATGCATAGACATGTCCCCATATTCCCTTCCTCTTGAGAGTCCCTCCCATCCTCCCTATCCCACCCCTCTAGGTCATTGCAAAGCACCGAGCCGATCTCCCTGTGCTATGCTGCTGCTTCCCACCAGCCAACTATTTTACATTCCATAGTATATATATGTCAATGCTACTCTCACTTCGTGCCAGCTTCGCCCTCCCACCCCATGTCATCAAGTCCATTCTCTATGTTTACCTCTTTATTCCTGCCCTGCAACTAGGTTCATCAGTAACGTATTTTTTTTAGATTCCATATATATGTGTTAGCATACGGTATTTGTTTTTCTCTTTCTGACTTACTTCACTCTGTATGACAGACTCTAGGTCCATCCACCTCATGACAGATAACTCAATTTCATTTCTTTTTATGGCTGAGTAATATTCCATTGTATATATGTGCCACATCTCCTTTATCCATTCATCTGTCGATGGACACTTAGGTTGCTTCCATGTCCTGGCTATTGTAAATAGTGCTGCAATGAATATTGTGGTGCATGACTCTTTTTGAATTATGGTTTTCTCAGGGTGTATGTCCAGTAGTGGGATTGCTGGGTCATATGGTAGTTCTATTTTTAGTTTTTTAAGGAACCACCATACTGTTATCCATAGTGGCTGTATCAATTTACATTCCCACCAATAGTGCAAGAGTGTTCCCTTTTCTCCACACCCTCTCCAGCATTTATTGTTTGTAGATTTTTCAATAATGACCATTCTGACAGGTGTGAGGTGATACCTCATTGTAGTTTTGACTTGCATTTCTCTAATAATTAGTGATGTTGAGCACCCCTTTATGTGTTTGGTGGCAGTCTGTATATCTTCTTTGGATAAATGTCTATTTAGGTCTTCTGCCCATTTTTGGATTGGGTTGTTTGTTTTTTTATATTGAGCTCCATGAGCAGTTTGTATATTTTGGAGATTAATCTTTTGTCAGCTGCTTTGTTTGCAAATATATTCTCCCATTCTGAGGGTTGTCTTTTCATCTTCTTTATGGTTTATGTTGCTGTGCAGAAGCTTTGAAGTTTCATTAAGTCCCATTTGTTTATTTTTGTTTTTATTTCCATTTCTCTAGGAGGTGGGTCAAAAAGGAACTTGCTGTGATTTATGTCATAGAATGTTCTGCCTATGTTTTCCTCTAAGAGATTTATATTGTCTGGCCACACATTTTGGTCTTTAATACATTTGGAGTTTATTTTTGTGTATGGTGTTAGGGAGTGTTCTAATTTCATTTTTTTTACATGTAGCTGTCCAGTTTTCCCAGCACCACTTATTGAAGAGGCTGTCTTTTCTCCACTGTATATTCTTGCCTCCTTTATCAAAGATAAGGGGACCATATGTGTGTGGGTTTATCTCTGGGCTTTCTGTCCTGTTCCATTGATCTATATTTCTATTTTTGTGCCAGTACCATACTGTCTTGTTACTGTAGCTTTGTAGTATAGTCTGAAGTCAGGGAGGCTGATTCCTGCAGCTCCTTTCTTCTTTCTGAATATTGCTTTGGCTATTTGGGGTCTTTTGTGTTTCCATACAAATTGTGAAATTTTTTGTTCAAGTTCTGTGAAAAATGCCATTGGTAGTTTGATAGGGATTGCATTGAATCTGTAGATTGCTTTGGGTAATATAGTTATTTTCACAGTGTTGATTCTTCCAATCCAAGAACATGGTATATCTCTCCATCTGTTTGTATCATCTTTAATTTCTTTCATCAGTGTCTTATAGTTTTCTGCATACAAGTCTTTTGTCTCCTTAGGTAAGTTTATTCCTAGGTATTTTATTCTTTTGTGTTTCCATAATTTGTCTTTCAGATTTTTCATCATTAGTGTATGGGAATGGCAGAGATTTCTGTGCATTAATTTTGTATCCTGCTACTTCACCAAATTCACTGATTAGCTCTAGTGGTTTTCTGAAAGCATCTTAAGGATTCTCTTTGTATAGTATCATGTCATCTGCAAACAGTGACAGTTTTACTTCTTCTTTTCTGATTTGGATTCCTTTTATTTCTTTTTTTTCTCTGATTGATGTAGCCAAAACTTCCAAAGCCATGTTGAACAATAGTGGTGTGAGTGGGCAACCTTGTCTTGTTCCTGATCTTAGTGGAAATGGTTTCAGGTTCTCACCACTGAGAATGATGTTGGCTGTGGGTTAGTCATATATGGCCTTTATTATGTTGAGGTAAGTTCCCCCTATGCCTACTTTCTGGAGGATTTTTATCATAAATGGTGTTGAATTTATTCAAAAGCTTTCTCTGCATCTGTTGAGATGATCATATGGTTTTTATTCTTCAATTTGTTAATATGTTTTATCACATTGATTGCTTTGTATATATTGAAGAATCCTTGCATTCCTGGGGTAAACCCCACTTGATCATGGTGTATGATCCTTTTAATGTGCTGTTGGATTCTGTTTGCTAGTATTTGTTGAGGATTTTTGCATCTTTGTTCATCTGTGATACTTGGCTGTAGTTTCCTTTCTTTGTGACATCTTTGTCTGGTTTTGGTATCAGGGTGATGGTGACCTCTTAGATTGAGTTTGGGAGTGTTCCTCCCCTGCTATATTTTGGAAGAGTTTGAGAAGGATAGGTGTTAGCTCTTCTCTAAATGTTTGATAGAATTCACCTGTGAAGCCATCTGGTCCTGGGCTTTTGTTTGTTGGAAACTTTTTAATCACAGTTTCAATTTCAGTGCTTGTGATTGGTCTGTTTAAATTTTCTATTTCTTTCTGGTTCAGTCTCAGAAGGTTGTGCATTTCTAAGAATTTGTCCATTTCTTCCACATTGTCTATTGTTTTGGCATATAGTTGCTTGTAGTAATCTCTCATGATCCTTTGTATTTCTGCAGTGTCAGTTGTTACTTCTCGTTTTACATTTCTAATTTGTTGATTTGAGTCTTCTCCCTTTTTTTCTTGATGAGTCTGGCTAATGGTTTATCAGTTTTGTTTATCATCTCAAAGAACCAGCTTTTTGTTTTATTCATCTTTGCTATCATTTCCTTCACTTCTTTTTCATTTACTTCTGATCTGATCTTTATGATTTCTTTCCTTCTGCTAACTCTGGAATTTTTTTGTTCTTTTTTCTCTAATTGCTTTAGTTGTAAGGTTAGGTTGTTTATTTGAGATTTGTCTTGTTTCTTGAGATAGGATTGTATTGTTGTAAACTTACCCTTAGAACTGCTTTTGCTTCATCCCATAGATTTTGGGTCACTGTGTTTTCATTGTCATTTGTTTCTAGGTATTTTTTGATTTCCTCTTTGATTTCTTCAGTGATCTCTTGGTTATTTAGTAGCATATTGTTTAGCCTCCATGTGTTGTATTTTTTTACAGTTTTTTTTCCTGTAATTGATACCTAGTTTCATAGTATTGTAGTCAGAAAAGATACTTGATAGGATTTCAATTTTCTTAAATTTACCAAAGCTTGGTTTGTGACCCAAGATATGATCTATCCTGGAGAATGTTCCATGAGTGCTTGAGAAGGAAGTGTATTCTGTTGTTTTTGGATGGAATGTCCATAAATATCAATTGATTTTCTTCTCAGCCATGCTGAAGTTGTGTGTGGAGTCTGTTTTGACACCAGGACCCCCTAAGAGATGTTGATGTTGGGCACCAAAGGTGGTGAGGGATTCGTGGTGAAGGTCCGGGGCTTGTCCTGGTATTGCTCAGCCGACGAAGTGCAGCGGTTTTTTTCTGACTGCAAAATTCAAAATGGGGCTCAAGGTATTAGTTTCATCTACACCAGAGAAGGCAGACTGAGTGGCGAGGATTTAGTTGAACTTGAATCAGAAGATGAAGTCAAATTGGCCCTGAAAAAAGACAGAGAAACTATGGGACACAGATATGTTGAAGTATTCAAGTCAAACAACATTAAAATGGATTGGGTGTTGAAACATACTGGTCCAAATAGTCCTGGCACGGCCAATGATGCCTTTGTACGGCTTAGAGGACTCCCGTTTGGATGTAGCAAGGAAGAAATTGTTCAGTTCCTCTCAGGGTTGGAAATTGTGCCAAATGGGATAACATTGCTGGTGGACTTCCAGGGGAGCAGTATGGGGGAGGCCTTCGTGCAGTTTGCTTCACAGGAAATAGCTGAAAAGGCTCTAAAGAAACACAAAGAAAGAATAGGGCACAGGTATATTGAAATCTTTAAGAGCAGTCGAGCTGAAGTTAGACTCACTATGATCCACCATGAAAACTTATGCCCATGCAGTGGCCAGGTCCCTATGACAGACCTGGGGCTGGCAGAGGGTATAACAGCATTGGAAGAGGAGCTGGCTTTGAAAGGATGAGGCGTGGTGCTTATGGTGGAGGTTATGGAGGCTATGATGATTATAATGTCTATAATGATGGCTATGGATTTGGATCAGATAGATTTGGAAGAGACCTCAATTATTGTTTTTCAGGAATGTCAGGTCACAGATATGGGAATGGTGGCTCTACTTTCCAGAGCACAACAGGAGACTGTGTACACATGCAGGGATTACCTTAGAGAACTACTGAGAATGACACTTGTAATTTTTTTTCACCACTCAACCCTGTGAGAGTACGTATTGAAATTGGTCCTGATGACAGAGCAACTGGTGAAGCAGACGTCGAGTTTGCAACTTATGAAGATGCTGTGGCAGCTATGGCAAAAGACAAAGCAAATATGCAACACAGATATGTAGAACTCTTCTTGAACTGTACAGCAGGAGCAAGTGGTGGTGCTTAACGAACACAGATATGTAGAGCTCTTCTTGAATTCTACAGCAGGAGCAAGCAGTGGTGCTTATGGTAGCCAAATGATGGGAGGCATGGGCTTGTCAAACCAGTCCAGTTATGGCGGCCCAGCCAGCCAGCAGCTGAGTGGTTGTTATGGAGGTGGCTGTGGTGGCCAGAGCAGCATGAGTGGATATGACCAAGTTTTACAGGAAAACTCCAGTGATTTTCAATCAAACACTGCATAGGCAGCCAAGGAGCAGTGAACAGCAGCTACTACAGTAGTGGAAGCTGAGCATCTATGGGAGTGAATGGAATGGGAGGGATGTCTAGCATGTCCAGTATGAGTGGCGGATGGGGAATGTAATTGATTCTGATCACTGACTCTTGGTCAATATTTTTTTTTTTTTTTTTTGCGGTACGCAAGCCTCTCACTACTGTGGCCTCTCGCGTTGTGGAGCACAGGCTCCGGACGCGCAGGCTCAGTGGCCATGGCTCACGGGCCCAGCCGCTCCGTGGCATGTGGGATCTTCCCATACCGGGGCACGAAACTGTGTCCCCTGCATCGGCAGGCGGACTCTCAACCACTGCGCCACCAGGGAAGCCCAACATTTTTTAAAAGAAAAACAAAACTTAAGTTTTAACAGTTTTGCAATACAAGCTTGTGATTTATGCTTACTCTAAGTGGAAATCAGGATTGTTTTAAAGGCTTAAGTTTCAGTATTTTTGAACACAAACATTCATTTAGGATGTAACTAGGTTGAGTAATCTATTAGTGTTAAATAATTTTCAGTGTTTCTCAAGTTAGTTATATGGTAGGATGTACTTAAGCAGTAGGTTTATTTAGGTTAAAGCAGTTGAATTATGTTAAATGTTGCTTACACCACATTACATTGAACACTGTTTTGATGCATTGTTGAAAGACATGCTTTTTTGTAAAACTCAATATAGGAGCTGTGTGTACAATTAAAAGTGAAACATTTGGCATATTTGTTAATTCTAGTTTCATTTTATAACCTCTATGGCACGTAAGTTTAAGCTATTTTTTAAGTTAATGGGGAAAATTTTGAGATGCGATACCAATACTTTAGGATTTGGGTCTTGGTGTTTGTATGAATTCTGAGGCCTTGATTTAAATCTTTTCATTTTATTGTGATTTTCCTTTTAGGTGTATTGTGCTAAGTGAAACTTGTCGAATAAATCTTCCTTTTAAAAACTGAAAAAAAAAATCAATTAAGTCCATCTTGTTTAATGTGTTATTTAAAGCTTGTGTGTCCTTAGTTATTTTCATTTCAGATGATCTGTCCATTGGTGAAAGTGGAGTGTTAAAGTCCCCTACTATGATTGTGTTACTGTCGATTTCCCCTTTTATGGCTGTTAGCATTTGCCTAATGTATTGAGGTGCTCCTATGCTGGGTGCATAAATATTTACCATTGTTATATCTTCTTCTTGGATTGATCCCTTCATCATTATGTAGTATCCTTCTTTGTCTCTTGTAATAGTCTTTATTTTAAAGTCTAGTTTGTCTGATATGAGAATTGCTACTCCAGCTTTCTTTTGATTTCCATTTGCATGGAATATCTTTTTCCATCCCTTCACTTTCAGTCTGTATGTGTCCCTAGGTCTGAAGTGGGTCTCTTATGGAGAGCATATGTACGGGTCTTGTTTTTGTATCCATTCAGCCAGTCTATGTCTTTTGGTTGGAGCATTTAATCCATTTACA